>NW_016823480.1:406214-407767 GCF_001698545.2 Rhinopithecus bieti
GGACTTACAGTTCCTCATGGCTGTGGGGGCCTCACAGTCATGACAGAAGGTGAAGGAGGAGCAAAGGCATACCTTACATGAGGTCAGACAAGAGAGCGTGTGCAGGAGAATTGTCCTTTATAAAACCATCAGATCTCATGAGACCTATTCACTATACCGAGAACAGCATGGGAAAAACCCACCCCCATGATTCAATTACCTCCCACCAGGTCCCTCCCACAACACATGGAGATCATGGGAGTAACAATTCAAGATGAAACTCGGGTGGGGACACAGTCAAACCACATCAGTTGCAGAAATGCAAACATATACATTGAAATATAATATTTTGTTCTTGCTTTTTTGACTAATGATTTTTTTCAGTGATACATATCTGTATGTATTTACATGTTAAATATAGAATACATGTTACATGCATACAGTGTATAATGACCAAGCCAGGGTATTTGGCACATCCATCATCTGGAGTATTTATTATTTCTATGTGATTGGAACATATCAAATCCTCTCTTCTAGATATCTTGAAATATACATTGCTGTTAACTATAGTCACCCTATTCTGCTATCAAACATTAGAACTTACTCGTTCTCTTTAACTATTTTTTTGTGACCATCAACAAACCTCTCCTTATTTCCCCCACTCACTCCCACACACCTTTTCCAGCCTCTGGTAGCTTAATTCTATTCTCTACCACCATGCTATCAGCTTTTTTGCCTCCCACATATAAGTGAGTACATGCGATACTTGTTTTTCTGTGCCTGACTTATTTCATTTAACATAATGCCTCCAGCTCCATCATGTTGCTGCAAGTGAGATGATTTCATTCTTTTTAATGGCCATTGTGTGTGTGTGTGTGTATGTGTGTGTGTGTGTGTGTGTGTATATATATCATTATCTTTATCCATTCATCCACTAATGAATGAATATGTTGAATCCTTATCTTTGCTATTGTGAATCGTGCTGCAATAAACATAGGGGTGCACATATACAGTATTATACAGATTTCTTTTCCTTTGGATAAATACCCAATATGGGATTGCTGGATCATATGGTAGTTCTATTTTTATTAATTTAAAAAAATCTCCATAGTGTTTTCCATAGTGGCTGTTACTAATTCTCATTCCTGCCCACAGTGCATAAGAGTTTCCTTTTCTCTGCCTCCTCAGCAGCACCTGTTATTTTTTGTCTCTTTAGTAATAGCTGTTCTAACTGGGATAAGATGATATCTCAATGTGGTTTTCATTTGCATTTTCCTGATGATTAGTGATTTGAGCATTTTTCTGTATATATGTTGGCCATTTGTATGTCTTCTTTTGAGATTTGTCTATTAATGTCATTTGTCCACTTTTTAATGGGATTATTTGCTTTTTACTGTTGAGTTGTTTGAATTCATTGTATATTCTGGATATTAGTTCCTTGTTAGATGAATAGTTTACAAATATTTTCTCCCATTCAGCAGGCTGTCTCTTTACTGTACTGATTTTTTTTCTTTGCTGTACAGAGGCTTTTTACTTTAATATATTCCTATTTGTCTATTTTTGTTTTAGTTGCC
>NW_016823480.1:409955-445667 GCF_001698545.2 Rhinopithecus bieti
GATCATTGTAGGGAGGAAATCAGCAGTAAGACATATGAACAAAAATCCTTGTAACATGAATAAGTTTAAAGGAAAATGCTGTGCCTTGAGATGCATATGCGAACATCTCCATAAGCCTTTTAGCAGCATTGTTCCAGCAAGCCCCACCTTATTCCTAAAGGCAGTTTTCTCCTTGCTCAGTAAACAAAGCATACAATGGGTTTTACCTGGAGATGTTCCATTGCCCAGGGACGGGCAGGATTTTTAACCAGAAAGCTGCCTTCAGGTACTTGTTTAACAAAGACACATCCTGCACAGCCCAATATCCATTTAACCTTGAGTCACCACAGAACATGTTTCTTGCAAGGACAAGGTTGGGGGTAGGGTCACAGATTAACAGCATTTCAAATACAGAACTAAATGTTTTTATCCTGAAGAGATTTTGAATTTTATCAAATACTTTTTTTAGTATCTATTGAGTTGATTTTTTTTGTCTTTTATTCTGCTGATGTATTATCTTTATTGATTTGCATATGTTAAACTATCCTTACATCTCTGGTATAAAATCCAACTTGATGATGGGGTATGATCTTTTGGATATGCTGTTGTATTTGGTTTGCTAGTATTGTGTTATGGATCTTTGTGTCTGTGTTAATCAGGGATATAGGCCTCTAGTTTTTTGTTTTTGTTGTTGCAACCTTGTCTAGTTTTGGTATCAGGGTAAGCCTAGCCTTATTGAATGAGTTAGGCAGGATTCCCTGCTCTTCTATTTTTTTGGAACAGTTTTAGGAGAATTGGTATTAGTTCTTCTTCAAAAGTTTGGTAGAATTCAGCAACGAAACCATCCAATCATGAAGTTTTCTTTGTTTGGGGACTTTTTATGACTGATTCAATCTCATTAATTATTATTGTTCTGTTCAGGTTTTCTTTTTTTCCTGATTTAATCTTGTAGGTTGTATGTTTCTATGAATTTTTTCATTTCCTCTAGATTTTCCAGTTTGTTAGTTTATAACTGTTCATAAATATCTCTGATGATCTTTTTTCTTTCTATGGTATCAGTTGTAAGTCTCCTTTTTCATTTCTAATTTTGTTTATTTGGATTTTCTTGTTTTTGTAGTCTAGCTAGCAATTTATATATTTTGTGTATCATTTTAAAAAACCACATTTTTATTTTGTTGATTCTTTATATTTTTTATTTCTATTTTGTTTAGTTCTGCTTTTCTCTTTATTATTTATTTGTTTGTATGAATTTTGAGTTTGTTTTGTTTTTGCTTTTATAGTTCATTGAAGTACATTGCTAGACTGTTTCTTTGAAATCTACTGTTTTGATGAAGGCATTTATTGTATTGTTCCAAACTTCCCTGTTAGCACTGCTTTTGTTGTATCTTATAAACTTTTGTATGTTGTGTTTCTATTTTTATTAGTTTTTACTAAGTTTTTAAATTTCCTCCCTAATCCAGTGGTTAGGAGCATGTTTCCATGTATTTGTAGTTTCTGAAGTTCCTCTTTTTTATTGACTTATAGTTTTATTCCATTGTGGTTTGAGGAGGTACTTGATAAGATTTCAGTGTTTTAAAATTTGTTGAGACTTATTTTGTGACATAACATATGTTTCATGTGCTGATGAGAAGAGTGTGTATTCTGTCATTGTTGGATAAAATGTTCTCTAAATGATTTTTAGGTCCATTTGGCCTAATGTGCAGTTTAGATTCAATGTTTCTTTGTTAATCTTTCATCTAGATGATCTATCTAATGCTGAGAGTGGGGCATTAAAGTCCCCTACAAGACTGAATCAGGAAAAAAAAAAAGAAAACCTGAACAGAACAATAATAGTTAATGAGATTGAATTAGTAATAAAAAGTCTCCAAACAAAGAAAAGTCCAGGGCTGGATGGCTTCATTGCTGAGCTCTACCAAACTTTCAAAGAATGTGTTGGAATCTATCTTTCCCTTAGGTCTAATAATATTTATTTTACATATCTAGGTGCTCTGGTGTTGTTTGTGTATATGTTTACACCTATCATATCTTCTTGCTGAATTAACCCCTTTATCATTACATATGAATAATTACCTTCTTTGTTTATTTTACAATTTATGACCTAAAGACTGTTTTATCTAATATATGCATAGCTACTTTTGCTTTTTTTTTTTTTTTTCATTTGCATGGAATATCTTTTTTCATCCCTTGATCTCAGTCTGTGTGTCTTTATGAGTACGGTGTACTTCTTGTAGGGAGTATAGTTAGATTATATTTTTTAAATCCATTCAGACAATCTATGTCATTTAAATAAAAGTTTAATTCACTTATATTCAAGATTATTATTGATATGTGAGGGCTTATTTCTATCATTTTAGTAATTTAATTTCTGGTTGTTTTGTATATTCTTTCTTCCTTTTTTTCTCTCTCATGTTTGTCACTGTTTTCGGTGGTTTTCTATAGTGGTAACATTTGAATCCTTCTCTTCCTTATTTGTGTGTTGTCTCTACCAATGATTTTATACTTTCATGTGTTTTCATGATGGTAGATATCATTCTTTTGCTTTTGTATGTAGGACTCCCGTAAACATTTGTTGTTCTGTTCTAATGGTGATGAATTCCTTCAGCTTCCGTTTGTACAGGAAACACATTATGTCTCCTTCAGTTATGAAGGATAATTTTGCTGGATATTGTATCCTTGGCTGGCATTTATTTTCCTTCTCCTGGCTTATAAAGTGTCTGCTGGGAACTCCACTGTTAGTCTGATGGGGATTCTCTTATAAGTGACTAGACACTTTCTCTTGCTGTTTTAGAACTCTCTGTCTTTTGAGAGTTTTACTATAATATACTGTGGATAAGACCTTTCTGAATTGTATCCATTTGAAGTTCTCTGAGTTTCTTGTGTCTGCTATTATTTTGTGAAATAGGTTTTTTATCCTTTTGTTTTATCTTTAACTTCTGGGACATTGAATATTTGGTCATTTATGATGTTCTATATGTCATATAGACTGCTTATTTTGAAAACTTTTGTTTTATTTTATATAACTGGATTATTTCAAAAGAAGTGTTTTCAAGTTGTAAAATTCTTTTGCTTAATCTAGTGTTTTGTTGAAGCTTTCAACAAAAGCTATTTCATTTAATAAATTCTTCATTTCCAGAATTTCATTTTGTTTATTTTTTTTATTATTTCTGTCTCTTTGGTAAATTTCTCATTCATGTTCTGAATTGTTTTGCCTTTTCTTTGAATTATTCTTATGTATCTCATTAAGCTTCTTTGGTATCATCATTTTGAATTTTTTTCCAGGATTCCAATAAAACAACTCCTTTTTTGTTGCAACTTGTTGCTATAGAATTATTATGTTTCTTCGGAGGTGTCATATTTCCTTGCTTGTTCATATTGCTTTTGCCCTTACACTGATAACTTTGCATTTAGTGTAACAGTGTTTTCTTCAAGTTTTAAAATTAGCTTTCATAGGGGAGAACTTTTCCTGAGGATGTGTCTATGGTGTTATTTGGACAGGGTACTTTGGCTTTGATTCTGGATACGTGCAGTTATGTAGTCTCCACATGATTTCTTTAGCTGTAAACAGCATCAGTGGTGTCTGTGGTTTCCTGAGTGGCTTAGTGTCCTGTTGTTAGTGGAAGCTGTGGTGAAGTTTTCTGGAGATGGTGATGCCAGGTGGACCTGTTCTTGTGCCCAAGTGGTGCTGTGGTGGCTGTGCTTTTGAAATCTTAGCCATAAATTTTTGCCTACACCAAGATCTCCTATGTTTTCTTTTAGTAGTTTTCTAGTTTTTGTTGTTGTTGTTCGAGACAAGGTCTCACTCTGTCACTTAGGCTGGAGCGCAGAGGTGTGATCATAGCTCACTGCAGTCTCAAACTCCTGGGCTCACAATCCTCCTACCTTACCCTTCTGAGTAGCTAGGACTATGGGCACATGCCACCATGCATGGCTAATTTTAAAAATTTTTGTAGAGATGAGGTCTTACTATGTTGTCCAGGCTGGTCCCGATTCCAGGACTCAAGGGTTCCTCTTACCTTAGCTTCCCAAAATGCTGAGATTACAGACATGAGCCATGCCATCTAGCTTAATTTTATAGTTTTGAGTCTTCTTTTTAAGTCTTTAATTCAAGTTGAGTTGATTTTTTTATATGATGAGTGATATGGGTCATTTCATTCTTCTGCATATGGTTACCCAGTTTACCCAGAATCATTTATTGAGGAAGGTGTCCTTTCTGCAATGTATTTTCTTGGAGCCTTTGTCAAAAATCAGTTGGCTGTAAATGAGGATTTATTTCTGCACTGTGTATTATGTTTCATTGGTCTAAGTGTCTCTTTTTATACAAATACCATGCTGTTTTGGTTATTGCAGTGTATTTTAAAGTCAGTAGCATTGCAGTATATTTTTAAGTCAGATAGTGTGATGTCTACAGCCTTTTTTTTTTCCCCCCCTCGGTATTGCTTTGGCTATTCAGGCTCTTTTTTTGGTTTCATGTTAATTTTTGTATTGTTTTTCCTTTTTCTATGAAAGATGACATTGGTGTTTTGATGGGGCTTGCATTAAACCCTAGATAGGTAACTTTGGGCCATATTGCCATTTTAATAATATTAATTTTTATGATCCATCAGCATGGGATATTTTTCCATTTGCTTCTATCCTCTTTACTTTCTTTCATCAGGGTTTTTTAGTTTTCTTGTTGAGATTTTGAACCTCCATAGTTAAATTTTTTTCTAGATATTTTAATTTTTAAAATAAATTTTGTAAATGGGATGGGATTGACTTTTTGACTTTTTTTTTTTAGCTAGTTCATTACTTATGTATGGAAACACTACTGATTTTTGTATGTTGACCTTGTATCCTGCCATTTTACTGAATTTATATTTTAGCTATAAGAGTTTTTTGGTGGTGTCTTTTGTTTTTGCTAAATATAAGATTATATCTTCAGTAAACAGGGATAATTTGACTTCCTCTTTTCCAATTTGGATGCGTTTTATTTATTTCTGTTGCCTGATTGCTCTAATTAGGACTTCCAATAGTATGTTGACTAGGAGTAGTGAAAGTGGACATCTAGTTCCAATTTTTAAAGGAAATGCTTTAATCATTTCTCCATTCAGTATGATGTTAGCTGTGGTTTTTGTCATATATATCCTTTATTATTTTAAGGTATGTTCCTTCTATATCTAATTTGGTGAGAGTTTTNCTGTGCCTTGAGATGCATATGCGAACATCTCCATAAGCCTTTTAGCAGCATTGCTCCAGCAAGCCCCACCTTATTCCTAAAGGCAGTTTTCTCCTTGCTCAGTAAACAAAGCATACAATGGGTTTTACCTGGAGATGTTCCATTGCCCAGGGACGGGCAGGATTTTAACCAGCAAGCTGCCTTCAGGTACTTGTTTAACAAAGACACATCCTGCACAGCCCAATATCCATTTAACCTTGAGTCACCACAGAACATGTTTCTTGCAAGGACAAGGTTGGGGTAGGGTCACAGATTAACAGCATTTCAAATACAGAACTAAATGTTTTATCCTGAAGAGATTTTGAATTTTATCAAATACTTTTTTTAGTATCTATTGAGTTGATTTTTTTTGTCTTTTATTCTGCTGATGTATTATCTTTATTGATTTGCATATGTTAAACTATCCTTACATCTCTGGTATAAAATCCAACTTGATGATGGGGTATGATCTTTTGGATATGCTGTTGTATTTGGTTTGCTAGTATTGTGTTATGGATCTTTGTGTCTGTGTTAATCAGGGATATAGGCCTCTAGTTTTTTGTTTTGTTGTTGCAACCTTGTCTAGTTTTGGTATCAGGGTAAGCCTAGCCTTATTGAATGAGTTAGGCAGGATTCCCTGCTCTTCTATTTTTTTGGAACAGTTTTAGGAGAATTGGTATTAGTTCTTCTTCAAAAGTTTGGTAGAATTCAGCAACGAAACCATCCAATCATGAAGTTTTCTTTGTTTGGGGACTTTTATGACTGATTCAATCTCATTAATTATTATTGTTCTGTTCAGGTTTTCTTTTTTTCCTGATTTAATCTTGTAGGTTGTATGTTTCTATGAATTTTTTCATTTCCTCTAGATTTTCCAGTTTGTTAGTTTATAACTGTTCATAAATATCTCTGATGATCTTTTTTCTTTCTATGGTATCAGTTGTAAGTCTCCTTTTCATTTCTAATTTTGTTTATTTGGATTTTCTTGTTTTGTAGTCTAGCTAGCAATTTATATATTTTGTGTATCATTTTAAAAAACCACATTTTATTTTGTTGATTCTTTATATTTTTTATTTCTATTTTGTTTAGTTCTGCTTTTCTCTTTATTATTTATTTGTTTGTATGAATTTTGAGTTTGTTTTGTTTTGCTTTTATAGTTCATTGAAGTACATTGCTAGACTGTTTCTTTGAAATCTACTGTTTTGATGAAGGCATTTATTGTATTGTTCCAAACTTCCCTGTTAGCACTGCTTTTGTTGTATCTTATAAGTTTTTGTATGTTGTGTTTCTATTTTCATTCATTTTTAACAAATTTTTAAATTTCCTCCATAATCCAGTGGTTAGGAGCATGTTTTCATGTATTTGTAGTTTCTGAAGTTCCTCTTTTTTATTGACTTATAGTTTTATTCCATTGTGGTTTGAGGAGGTACTTGATAAGATTTCAGTGTTTTAAAATTTGTTGAGACTTATTTTGTGACATAACATATGTTTCATGTGCTGATGAGAAGAGTGTGTATTCTGTCATTGTTGGATAAAATGTTCTCTAAATGATTTTTAGGTCCATTTGGCCTAATGTGCAGTTTAGATTCAATGTTTCTTTGTTAATCTTTCATCTAGATGATCTATCTAATGCTGAGAGTGGGGCATTAAAGTCCCCTACAAGACTGAATCAGGAAAAAAAAAAAGAAAACCTGAACAGAACAATAATAGTTAATGAGATTGAATTAGTAATAAAAAGTCTCCAAACAAAGAAAAGTCCAGGGCTGGATGGCTTCATTGCTGAGCTCTACCAAACTTTCAAAGAATGTGTTGGAATCTATCTTTCCCTTAGGTCTAATAATATTTATTTTACATATCTAGGTGCTCTGGTGTTGTTTGTGTATATGTTTACACCTATCATATCTTCTTGCTGAATTAACCCCTTTATCATTACATATGAATAATTACCTTCTTTGTTTATTTTTACAATTTATGACCTAAAGACTGTTTTATCTAATATATGCATAGCTACTTTTGCTTTTTTTTTTTTTTTTTCATTTGCATGGAATATCTTTTTTCATCCCTTGATCTCAGTCTGTGTGTCTTTATGAGTACGGTGTACTTCTTGTAGGGAGTATAGTTAGATTATATTTTTTAAATCCATTCAGACAATCTATGTCATTTAAATAAAAAGTTTAATTCACTTATATTCAAGATTATTATTGATATGTGAGGGCTTATTTCTATCATTTTAGTAATTTAATTTCTGGTTGTTTTGTATATTCTTTCTTCCTTTTTTTCTCTCTCATGTTTGTCACTGTTTTTCGGTGGTTTTCTATAGTGGTAACATTTGAATCCTTCTCTTCCTTATTTGTGTGTTGTCTCTACCAATGATTTTTATACTTTCATGTGTTTTCATGATGGTAGATATCATTCTTTTGCTTTTGTATGTAGGACTCCCGTAAACATTTGTTGTTCTGTTCTAATGGTGATGAATTCCTTCAGCTTCCGTTTGTACAGGAAACACATTATGTCTCCTTCAGTTATGAAGGATAATTTTGCTGGATATTGTATCCTTGGCTGGCATTTATTTTTCCTTCTCCTGGCTTATAAAGTGTCTGCTGGGAACTCCACTGTTAGTCTGATGGGGATTCTCTTATAAGTGACTAGACACTTTCTCTTGCTGTTTTTAGAACTCTCTGTCTTTTGAGAGTTTTACTATAATATACTGTGGATAAGACCTTTCTGAATTGTATCCATTTGAAGTTCTCTGAGTTTCTTGTGTCTGCTATTATTTTGTGAAATAGGTTTTTTATCCTTTTTGTTTTATCTTTAACTTCTGGGACATTGAATATTTGGTCATTTATGATGTTCTATATGTCATATAGACTGCTTATTTTGAAAAACTTTTTGTTTTATTTTTATATAACTGGATTATTTCAAAAGAAGTGTTTTCAAGTTGTAAAATTCTTTTGCTTAATCTAGTGTTTTGTTGAAGCTTTCAACAAAAGCTATTTCATTTAATAAATTCTTCATTTCCAGAATTTCATTTTGTTTATTTTTTTTATTATTTCTGTCTCTTTGGTAAATTTCTCATTCATGTTCTGAATTGTTTTTGCCTTTTCTTTGAATTATTCTTATGTATCTCATTAAGCTTCTTTGGTATCATCATTTTGAATTTTTTTCCAGGATTCCAATAAAACAACTCCTTTTTTGTTGCAACTTGTTGCTATAGAATTATTATGTTTCTTCGGAGGTGTCATATTTCCTTGCTTGTTCATATTGCTTTTGCCCTTACACTGATAACTTTGCATTTAGTGTAACAGTGTTTTCTTCAAGTTTTTAAAATTAGCTTTCATAGGGGAGAACTTTTTCCTGAGGATGTGTCTATGGTGTTATTTGGACAGGGTACTTTGGCTTTGATTCTGGATACGTGCAGTTATGTAGTCTCCACATGATTTCTTTAGCTGTAAACAGCATCAGTGGTGTCTGTGGTTTCCTGAGTGGCTTAGTGTCCTGTTGTTAGTGGAAGCTGTGGTGAAGTTTTTCTGGAGATGGTGATGCCAGGTGGACCTGTTCTTGTGCCCAAGTGGTGCTGTGGTGGGTGGCATGTGCCTGTCCTTGAACTTCAGGGAGGCATATGATGGCACTTGTGTTAGTGTGTCCAAGTGGTCTGATTCTTGGGCCTCTAGGCAGTTTCCTAGGGTGCTGATAGCAACACTGGTGGACTGGGTGGATGGGTTCATGGACTCCTGGGCAGTGAGTGTGGCATAGGTGATAGCAGTAGCAGTTGTGAAACAACCCTCTGGCTCCCAAGTGATCTGTGCTGGTTTTGGTGGTGCATGCTATAGTTATAGAATGCAATGGCCTGTGTGGTCCAGTCCGCAGGCTCTAAGGTGGCAAGTGTGACTGTGGTGGTGGCAGGCTGAGTGGACTTTACCTCAGGCCTCCAAAAGTAGTATTTGGGTACCAAAGGTGGTAGACTGAACTGGGAAGTCCCCAAGTCCTCAGACAATTTGTTTGGGCACTGGGTGTTGGAGGGCCGTATTGGGCTGGGCATGTCTGTCCTCAGGCTCCTTGGTGGTGCAGGTAGGAGCTGGCTATGGTAGGCAGAGTGACCCCCAGACCATCAGTGAATGCTTAGGTGAGAGTAGCACTGGCCACACTGTAGCCCTGCAACTGGGGAGGTCAGGGTTGCTTTCAGTGGCAGCAGCCATATTCAGGCAGCTGGAGAGGGGCATGCTTTATTTCATGCTTTATTTATGCTTTGGCCCAGTGGTGGTAGTTTGCAGCAGCTGTGGGCAGGGGAGTTTGTCTACAGAGTGTGTAAATGTGCATGGCATGTGCAGGTGAGGGTAGTCGGGTTGTTGCCAATCACTTGCACTATATTCCTGGTGGAAACAGCCAGTCAAGGTGGTAGCTGTGTGTGGGGGATATCAGTGGAGCTCCAGGGATGTGGAGATGCAGCAGTTGTTGGGCCCCCATGCTGGATGCAGTCTGGAGGGGTATGGCCTTTCAATATGGTGTCATGCTGTAGATGCTTATTACTAGGCAGATGTGTGGGACCCAGCATGAGCCTCTTCTTTGGAAAAATGCCATCATGTTACGTGGTTTTCAGGCAGTGCTCCATGTTAGTGTTGGGGCCTATGAGGGTCCAGAAGCTCTTCCTTCTCTAGGATTGCAGTTCACATTCCACAGTGGGAATCTGGACTGCCAGGGGTATCTCACATTTCCCCTGCACTAGGGAACTTCTCAAGGTCCCTAGAGGATCTTAGCCAAGCAGATTACCTCACTTTCCTCTCTTTCCTTGCTTTAGGAATTTCCTGACACTTCTCTGTTGAATTCCAGGGCTCTCTCTCAGATGATCTGTTCAAAGAGTGATTATCTGGTAGATACTTTCGTTCTTCTTTGTAAAGGAGACCATTACCAGCTGCCTCTAGTCAGCTCTCTTGAATTCCCTTCTACTAATTGAAACATCTTTTTTAAAACTTAATAAATGAGCAAAGTTCTGAAAGTGTTGATATTCAGTGCTGGAGATTGTATGGTGCGTGAGCACTTGTACATGCTATAGAATTGCCAGTTTTTGTGTAACCTTCCTGGAGATCAGTTATTAATATATATTGAGAACTTCAAAGACCCTACAATTTAATGCACAGTTTATTTGCTTTTGAATATATTTTAAATACATTTCAGCTTAGTGAAAAATTAGAAGCATTCTAAATATCTGTTCTTATTTGAAATAATTCTTCTTGCATCTAAACCCACTGTAACTAACTGAAGGAATGGGGGAAGATGATATGTATAGATATTTGTAACTATTTCATGTAACCCAAAAACAGGAAGTACAGTTGGCCTTTATAAAACTAAACAGAAAACTAAAAGCCATCTGTATTTAGGTGACTGTGTTCTCCGTATCTGCCTGTGGTACTAAAAGATCTCTTGTCTTTGTTTGGTTATTGTGGGCTATAGAGAGAAAAATTTTGTGTTTTGTCAGTTAGGGATTTCTGAAAAAAGTATATTGAAACTTAGGACCTGAATAAAAGAGCAAGCTCTGTGGGATATTTAAACTGTGAGAACTCCAGAGGGATTTACCTAACTCCGAGGGTTATGTGTTTAAATTTCAAGAGGGGGGTGAAATCTGGGACCTTGGTGATATCCCTAGGTTATAAAGCTGAAGACAATGGTTTTCTCTTTCCTTTTGATAGATTTCTTTTATTTCAAAACAGTAGGAACCTAGAATTCTTCCCTTGGAGCAATGGTTTTCCCCCTCTATCTGGAGGAGAGGGGCAATGTGAAGAGAATTTCAGCACTCAGATTAATTTTTTTGGTTTTCAGACTTCATATGTCTATGTAGTATAGTATCTAGCTTTAATCACATTGCCCAAGGAGTAAGAAATTGAGGCACAGCTTACCACACAGTTATTTGCTATAAAGTAAACAATAATTACCTTCTCTGTTCCTGAAAGCTGTATGTGCATGCAAGATAACAAATACTTAGAAGATGATTCTAAAAACTTAACAGCTTTTTTTATCTACTTTTCAGCTTCTCTCTGCAGCTATGCTAATTAGCACATATAGTTCCAAAATGGCTGCTTCCTACATTCTTGACAGGCTCACCACCCAAGGCTAAGTAACTTAGTTTTTTGATTATAAATTTCCAGGAGAAAGAACCATCTCAGAATCTGCCTTACTACTCAAGGAAAAAGGGTACAGACTTTTGAATGGAAAAGGAAGTGATTGGCTCCTTTAGGACAACCTCCAGTAGTGGTAAAAAAGTGATTAATGTATACCTAGTGCCATTATATGCAGTTACTAAAACTGTATTTTGAAGAATATTTAGTGATTCCGAAATATGTTTATGATATGTATTTATGCCCTTGAGGGATATTAGTCTCTATATATATATATATATTTTTTTTTTTTCCTTTTTTTCTTATAACGTGTCTGGTAATACTGGTCTCAGAAAATGAGTAGCGAAATGTTCCTACCACTTTTATTTTTCTGAAAAAGAATGTGTAGAATTAGAATTGTTTCTTCATTAAATATTTGGTAGAATTTACCAGTGAAACCATCTGGGCCTGGAGTTTTACTTGATTCAAGGTTTTTAATTATATATATGAACTTTAAATAGATATAGGACTACTTATGTTATCTATTTCATCTTGAGTAAGTTTTGATAGTTTGTGTCTTTCAAGGAATTGTTACTTTATGGAAGCTTTTAAAGGGAAAGAACTTTAGGATACAATTAGCTGTCAATCTCACAAATCCTTAATTTTAACTCAATAAAATATTTTAGTGGAATTTTGTTTTGTAAAATTCTTTTGGATAGATCTGTAGGACTCAGATAGTATTGAAGTGGCTGAATTTTCTTATGTCTCAATTGGCATTGGGATTTTTCAGCTGAGGAATCATTTTAGCAGTCACCTCTTTCTTACTGCTTATAAAAGTATTGCCTAGGTTTTTTTTCAGTTTTATTCCACCAGATGGACTCTAATATCTTTCTCACAAGAAAGAAAGAAAAGTGAATGGGTTAAATGCAGCTCTGTGAGAGTGAAAAATCAACAAATAACATCAGTAATAACAAAATCATGTCTAATATTTATCCTGATTATGATACGATTTGTGGAAAGAAAAGCTCTCCTAATCTTGCATTTAAGTTTAGAAGCTTGTTAAATTAATTGTATGCAATGACTAATTAGTTAACAGATACTGAAGACCAACTTTGTCTTAATGTTTAGCTACTGATATTTATAACCTAGTTAAACTTTAGCTGGACAAGGATTATATCCAATATACCAAAACAGAACATTTTGGTTAGAATATTTGAACTTCAACATAATCAAGGTTTAAAATTATTTCATCATACTTGGTATGAGTTTAACTTTAATCTTAGTCCATTGAACAACTAGAATTTTAAAAAACTTGATGGATTCTTAGCCAAATTTCTGTTGATTATTTTTTATCTCTTAAGCCAGATTTATTGAAGTGTAATTTACACATAGTAAACTCCGCCTGTTTTAGTTAGTATGTAATTCTGGGCATCTTGGCAAACATAATCAGCTTCTCAGATTGGCTTATTTCTATCCCCTGATCCTCTTATTGCCCCTCCTGCTGCTGTTCTTCCATTACTCTTCTCAACCCCACCCAACCCTCCTATGAATATCTGAAACACATGGATATGTGCTCTTATAAGTTTCATAGTGTTATACCTAATCTGAAAAGAAACTGCTCTCTGGCAGATATAGAAAGATGCCAACTCCTTTCTTAAAACTTGATTACTAGGCTTGAATTTGTGGGAGAGTCTTTTGGATTTGCTGGAAACTACAGCATTTCTTTTTAATGTTTATGCTGTAATCTCTGGAGCTGTTGTATTTTATGTAATTTGTAACCTGTGGGCTGCAATGCAGACATGGAAGCCACAGAGCCATGTGATCCTTATATACTGTGAATCCTACAACTCATCTGTTGTGGGGAGAGGAAGAGTTCTTCTGTTTTCTTGTGATAGTGTTATTTTCCTACTTTCTTCTGTGACCTTTTTCTTCTCTTTACAGAGAGATTCAGAATTTCTCCCCAGCAACCCTCTGAGGGCCTCTCTTAACCCTCTGACCTACTCTGTGCCTCAGTAAATTTCTGTTTTATAGCCATGTTACATATATGACCCCAAAGAGAGAAGAGAGGAGTGAAATAAAAAATAGTATGTTGGCATTTGCATTTAAAGGGGAAATATAAATGTGCCATATAATGAATAATTTGTGCATTTATCTTAACATAAACTTGTGGAATTGCTAGATCTAACAGTATTACGGTTTCGAAGACATAGCCCCCAAATAGTTCTCCTGAAAGTCTTCACTGTTAAATTCCCATCAGTGTATGAGAAAAAAAAAATTCACAACTTTCTTGCGTTTCTTTGCTTTTCATGTTTGAATACAGTTCTGAGTTTCAGTACAACCACAGGATAAACATTTGCTAAGCCTGAGTTGAAGCGTAAAAGATATCTTTGCCAAAGATATGCTATTTAAAAGTAGGTATTGCCTTAATTAAAAGATGATAACTTCAAATATGAAATGGATTATTTTCGCTGGCTAGTCACGTGTAATCTTACTATGAAGACAAAATCCTTAAGATGAAAATTTAAAATCTCAAATGTCTGACATAGAAAATAGCAATTTTAGAATAAAATGCTACTAGTAAATGTTAAGTGATATTCCCACCATAAGAAATAAGAGTTTTGCACCATTTTACTAAAATAATTGCTCAGCCCTCTGGCCGGTATATCTTTCTATTTATGATGACAGGTGTCATTCCCATTCATTTCTCAATACATGTACTTGGGGATGTTTTCTAAAAGTCGATACCATTTTATCATATCAACTGGCATTTGATTTTTGTAAACACAATCAACAAATGAAAGCTCTACACACACAAAAAAAAATTCTAACCCAATCGACAAAAAAGCATAAGAGTCTTGAACATCGTGAGAGTTGGCAGATTTTATGAGCAGTAGTTAAGGAAAGTCCATCTGTTACATTTGAAGAGTTACTCATGGTTTATGTGGGAGGCTCCAGCCCTGCTCCATCTACCTGCTGATATACTAATTGACATGCTAGATCCTTACTATAGTGAATGGTTTCTGTAAGTAAAGATCTAGGAAGGAAGTTCCAAATCGCAGAAGAGATGGCAAAATTATCTCTGATAAAATGTGGAACACTATCGCTAAGTGAAAAATCATAGATTTTACAAATTCAGACTGTGATTCTGACTTTATTGTAGGATAATATGCACCCACCTAAAATGAAGAAGGCTGATTACATGCCATGAAAACTTGGAACTCAAAAATGGCCTTTTTTGTTTAATACTGAGGTGGGAGGAGAGAATAATATTTACTGAGATAAATCCGCACGTGAACAAATATGTGTATAGTGGCCAGTTTACTATATATTTATGTTTCAGGGCTAAAATTGTGTATGTATAGTACATGAATCAGAGCATTAAAAATATAATGCCTTACATAAAGAGTTAGAATGCTTTACTATGGAAATTAAATGAAAAGGTGCTTTGGGAAAAAGTCCCAATGTTTTCATATTAAAAATATCTGTTGAAAGTTAACAAGGAGAAACAGATTTTAAGCTCTAAAAGCTCTTGGCTTCAGTAGCTTTAGCCGCCAAAGGAATATAAAACCTGAGGTAAGGGAAAGCATAGACTCAATTTTTAATGCTCAAACAATCTTAGTATGGTTCTCTGTTGCAGTTTGATAACAGAAATCCATCCTTTTACTTTTGCTTTATGCAGACACCCTAACAAAGAATTCCCTTGGAGTTCTATTAATCCCCTTTTGTGGGGCATTCTTTTCGTACATTGGGGCTTGTTTAGGAAGCAGTTTACTTTTTCCTTTTGTAACCAGGTAAACTTCCCCTTAGTGCTTATAAATCATAGCTACTTCTTGTGAGTCTGTTAGCAGTGACAACCCATCCAAAAAAAAAAAAAAAAAAAAAAAAAAAAAAGAAGCTGAAGACTGAGTATAACAGACTGAAACAGTAGAAAAAACAAATCAAGAAACCATGAACCTCCTGAGACACAACCTCTTTGTCTGAACTATGACTTTTAATTTATTTTAT
This sequence comes from Rhinopithecus bieti, assembly GCF_001698545.2. NCBI lineage: Eukaryota > Metazoa > Chordata > Mammalia > Primates > Cercopithecidae > Rhinopithecus > Rhinopithecus bieti. Next base: position 425,220 of record NW_016823480.1, read on the forward strand.
ATTTTATTCAGATTATAAACTCACAGAGTAGAAACAGTAATATTTAAATAATACATTTCCAAAGAAAATTGGAAATACTTACAAATTGGCTTGTGTGTTGTTAGGTTCCACAATATAAACAATTTTATAAATCATTTCAATTTTGTTACTAAGAAACTTTGGCTCCACACAGTAGATTTCAGTGTCTTCATTAGTCATATTAATTTTTATTAATTCTTTTATCTAAGTTATACAAGCACATGCATGAAAATTCAAATAGCACAGAAGGGCTGGTTATGAAAAAAATGTTCCTGAATATACCTATTCCCACCTATTCCTATCCAGGCCTGTTCCCAGGGGCAGTAGCTCTAACTGATTTCCTCCAGTACCCATACAGTTTAGTTATGTTCTTATCAACTCCAGACGTTATCCATTTCCTGTAATAATGCATCAGATTTGGCTCATTTTCTAATCCCCCCATTTTATCTCCTCTGCTTAATGTTACTATTTTATTTCCTCAGTTGCCGACCTGTATAACCTTGATACCTTGTTTCATTACCTACAGCCAGTATTTCTTGACTCCTTAGTTCATCAAGTGAGAAAATTAGGGCCCCTACCTATTTATTTCCTTTTTCGTCCCTCCTTCTACCTCCCACTTCTGTCACTCCAGTTTTATTTTTAAATTAGCAAGTTTGAAAACATTTGCTGTCTGTTCTGTAATCACATTTAATGTTTCTGTATTTTTCTTCAAGTTGATGGCTGGTAATTGACATTTATATTATTACGACCATGGAGTATTCCTCATTGGAGAGCCAAGCTGTGTGCTAGGATTTGTTTTCTTTCTCTAGGGTTTGATAACTCTGTTTCACTCAAAGACAATTGTTCAAATGGGTTTTTCTTTCCTTCTGCCAATCATTTCACATTAGCATTTGCCCCATATTCAGATGCCTACTTTTACAGTCTCTACTGCCCTGGAACCCTGTGCTGGTTTTCCTGCTGATTTCTTTTTTTTTTCCCACCAAAACTTAATGCTCTCAGCTTCTTGCACTTTCTGGGTCCTGCTTAAAATTTTTTCCATTTTTCTTGAAACTCATTGATTTCCTCTCAGAATTTGGATTCACTGTGGTTTTATATTTCAAGCAGTTTTATTTTATAATGTTTGAATTTTCATAATTGAGTTTTCTTCTATTATTTTGTACCTTTTTTATATCCCCAAGTTGTTCCAAGTTGTCAGTTTTACCATATGATCTCCTTGGTCCCCTTTTGGCAGATCTTCCTCCCAGAGTCTGCTGCTTTCCTCTTGTCCAGACTGGTCACTGCCAGCTGTCATCTTGGTTCTTTCCTTCACTGCTATTCTGGTTTGCCTCTTGTTTCCGGAATCCTATGTTGGCTTCTCATATTTCACTTACTTGTTTTGCTGGGTGCTTTTTCAAGTAACTTCCAAAGAAGAAGTGTTAGAGTCTTGTGTGTCCCAAAATATCTTTAGTCAAAGCGAGAAATGAATCGATGATTTGGCAACTAAAGATATTTAAAGGTCAGCAACATCTTTCTTCACAACTTGCAGGGGATTGGTGAAACCCTGTCTCTACTAAAAATACAAAAATCAGCCTGACATGATGGTGCACACCTGTACTCCCAGCTACTCGGGAGGCTGAGGCAGGAGAATTGCTTGAACCCAGAAGGCGGAGGTTACGGTGAGCTGAGATCACACCATTACACCCCAGTCTGGGCAACAGAGGAAGACTCCATCTTGGGGGAAAAATAAAATAAAAAAAGAAAAGGTATGTCAGCACAGATTTTTCAAAATGGAAAAGAGAAAGAAAAGCAAACTTCTTAATCACATTCACATGAATCTCTACTTCTCAGGTAGATTATAGTATAATTAGAATATAGTTGGATACATTGTTGCATGATGATGATTTAGGATTATTTGAGATTTGGAGATGACTTCCCAGGTCTCTTAAAAATGTAGATATTGGTAGAAATATTTATATTATTTTAATATAATTAATAAATATGTAATAATAAATATGTATCAAGTATCTAATATGGGTAGAACATTATAGTTCATGCTGTGCTAAATACAAAGATGAGCAAGGTGTGCTTTTTGTCATTGATTTAAAGAAAAGTACAAAAATAGTTATAATGGAAAGCAATGTATAGGCATCATAAGAGACATATGATATGCCAAGAAAATTCAGGAGGAGAGGTAAGCAAGGATCAGTGAGGGTCGGGAGAGGGAATGGAAGAAGATTTATGAAAGACTTCCTGGGGAAGATGCTATAAGAAATGAGTTTTGTTAGATGTACAGGAATTTAACAGATGGGAATGTCTGAGGGAAGAGTATGAGTAAAAGAGCTAGTAAACCACAAATGTAGTTAGGAAAGAAAAGAATATCCAGGTTTGTTTATCACTTGGCAAATGTACAACATAAAAAAACCAGGGCACTGCACAGAGTAGGCAATCGTTTATTTAATAAGAAGTTATTGAATTATTACTAAGGTATGGGGGGATCCAATAGTGAACCAAGATGACATAGTCACTGCTCTTATTGAGCTCACCATATGTAAAGTGACCAAATAAGGGAGTAAGCACAAAATGAGTGCACATTATGCTAGTGCCATGAAGGACTAGTGCTGGTCTCATGGAGTTCTGTGGAGTACATGTGCTAACATATGGAAAACACCTAGAACCTTGCCATTATTATTTTTGTGATATTTTTTGTTATATTATTAAGAAGTAAATAAACAGTGTGTTACAAAGAATAACAAGGACCACCAACTTTAGATACAGAGGTTAGGAATGGTCTTTCTGCTAACATAGTATTTATGAACTTGAAATCTGAGAAGATGCTGAGCCATGCATATAAATGGGGGAAAGAGTGACTGAATTGAAGGAATGGAGGATCAAATGCAAGAAGGCAGAACATTTGGGGAGAGGGATACAGGAGGTGAGTATTGATCCTGTTGGCTGCAGCAATTAGGTAGGGGAGATATTTATGAGATACAGTTTTAGAGGCAGGGAAAAGTATAGTATGTACATCTTTGTAGGCCATGATAATATTTAATAAATATTTATTGAATGGTTGAAGAAATGAAGGAATAAAGATCTATTGAACTGTGCCATAGTTAACAAGTCAGGAGAAGCATATTATGGCCACGTGTAAGACCCTGAATGCTGGTCTGGAATGAATATCCTCAGTTTAATAAACAATGAAAATGTGTTGTTTATATTCCGAACAGGGAAGTGGAATGGCTGTGCTGTCTACATAATTTGAAGAGCTCAGTACAAAATAAAAGTGGTGACCCTTGTTCATTAATTAAAAATTATAAGCAAGAGACAGAACATTGAACAAAGCACGGACTCTTACTAGCGTTGAGGCTTATGTAACTGCATAGGTCGTATACCCATGAAGTTGGCTCTGGACATAGCCAATAATCTTTTAGAAGGTTAGTCTTTCAAGACACAATATGTATACAGGCAGACTACCTAACAAATAATTAAAATACTCTTTGTGTGAAGTAACAGGGAGCAGCTCAGTGGTAGCAGTGAAAATCATAAGAAAGGCACCAATGGAAAAGCTGCGGCAGAAAATAGACTTTAGAAATGATGATATTGGTTGGGTAGGTGGAGTAGGATTAAGCAAGGAAAATGCAAAGGTAATTTAGGTATTGAAGCTGAGTGTCCATGGAGAAGAGAAACTACTACTTGTTAAATTGTTTACTATATGCCAGAATCTTGAAGGAGTTTAGTAAATGGCACCCCAAAATATGTCACTTTGGTATACGGATTACTTTGAGCTGAAAGCACTGAAAACATAGCAAATGCAGGGAGAGCCTTTGTCTGAATTCCACTTACCTACCTAAAGCCACATACTCCAAAAAGAATTCACTTGTCATCCATTGGGATCCATAAGAATTTTATCAGCCAGGAAAGTTGAACCCTTATCACAGGATAGATAGAAAGACAAGAAGTCAGCACCACACCCTGGCAAATTTTGTCATAAACAATCATCTATTCTTAGGGCCCATTTATTTTTCCCCAAACCATTTACTCTCCTTTAAGATACCTAAATCCCTCCTCCTCTTCCCCCACTATGAAAAGGGCATATAAGCTCCTAAATATCACTGTGTTTGGGGGTATTTACTTTTCTGTGATGACCTCCATGCACATAATAACTTTCTATATCCTTTCTCCTATTAATCTGCCTGTTGTCAGTTTATTTCATAGACTTTCTGAGGGTAGATTGAATGTCTTCTCTAGCCAACAATCTCTTAGGTATTTTATGAAAATGTAATGCTCAAAACAACATACTTGTGTCAATTATAATTATTGTAATTTTAAAGATAAAGAAACTGTGGTTTAAAGAATCCAAGATGGTTATCTAAGGTCATAAATTTAACAGGTGGTGCTGCTATAAGGATTTCAACTGTAAGTCTGCTTCTGAAAGCCTATGCTCTTTGCACTGTATTACATTGCCTCTTTTCACCAAGAAGGCAAATTAGTGGTATTCCTCGTTTGAAGTATAGGTGGGTATTCTCTGGATCTGATTTCTTTATCACTCATTTATGCAATATATACTTGCCTAGGTTTGCCACCTATATGCCACCTATATGCCTAGGTTTGGTGCTTGATAATGGTGATAAAAAGATAAAATAACTTACTTTAGCAACTCCTGTGTGATGAAGAATACAATGATGATGCCTCTCAAAAATATAATTTATTTTAAAACTTCCTCTTGTTATTATGATTTTACTTCTGGACTGTACTGTTGACAGTTTTATACCAGTGATTAGAGTTGTTTGCCAATCCTAACATATTTTATTATTTTATACTACATATATAGTATGTATTATGTACATATATATGTGTATGTATATACATGTATGTGGCATCATAGTGTAGTAGCTTCAATTATGTAACCTAACTCTCTGTCACTTACTAGCTACATGACCTTGGGCAAATTGACTAACTTCTCCATATCTCCATTTCCTGAAAAAAAAAATGGGGATAGTAAGTGTGATGGTTAATTGTAGGTGTCAATTTGACTGGATTAAGGAATATCTAGAGAACTGGCAAAGCATTATTTCTGGGCGTGTTCTTGAAAGTATTTCCAGAGGAGAAAGGCAAGTGAATCTGTGGACTGAGTGGGGGAGATCTACCCTCAATATGAGTGGTAGCCATCAAATCGACTGAGGGCCTAGATAGAAGATAGAACAAAACAGTGGGGAAAACTGGTGTCCCTTCCCTCCCCTCCCCTCCCCTCCCCTCCCCTCCCTTCTTTTCTTTCTTGTTTCTTTCTTTTCCCCGTCTGTCTCCTGGATCTGGAACACTCTTCTCTTACCTTTGGACATCAGAACTCCGGGCTCTCCAGCCTTTAGATTCCAGGACTTATACCAGCAGTCCCCTGGGCTTTCAGGGTTTCAGCCTAGTCCCAAGAGTTACACCATTGGCTCCCCTGGTTCTCAGGCTTCCGGACTTGGACTGAGCCATGCTAACCACATTCCAGAGTCTCCAGCTTATAGACAGTCAGTTGTGGGATTCTCAGCCTCCCTAATCACATGAGCAAATTAATAAATCCCCTCTCATCTATCTATCTATACATTCTTATACCATTTGTTCTGTTTCTCTGGAGAACTCTGACTAATACAGTCAGGGTGCCTACCTTGAAGTATTGTAAAGAGGCTAGCGAGTAAAAACATTAACTGCCTTTAACAGTGTATTAATCAGTTCTTGCTTTGCTATAAAGAAATACCTGAGACTGGGAAATTTGTAGGGAAAATAGGTTTAATTGACTCATGGTTCTGCAGGCTGTACAGACAGCAGATGGTGGCATCTGCTTCTGGGGAGGCCTCAGGGAGCTTTTACTCCTGGTGAAAGGCAAAGTCCCACCAGGAGTCTTAATTGGCAGGATCAGGATGGAGAGAGAGAGGGGAGGTCACTTTTAAATGACCAGATATGAGAACTTACTCACTGTCGCTAGAACACCAAGAAGGAAATCCACCCCCATGATCCATTCACCTCCTACCAGGCCCCACCTCCAACACTGGTTATTACAATTCATCATGAGACTTGGGTAGGGACACAGATCTAAACCATATCAAACACTATCTAGCACATAGTTAACACTCAATAAATGTTAAGTCTTTATATGACATTGGCTCATGATTATTTTAGACAAGTCCTGGATTTCAAGTTGGTAAATTTTATGGCCAATATAAAGAGTAGATGAAAATGCATCAGGATAAAATAGGATTGTGATTTTTATTCATTATAAAGTAAGAAATTCTCGATGGAGCTTGTGGTAAGGAAAAGAAACAAAGTATGTTATTTTCAGACCAGTAAATCATAAACAACCAGAATCTAGTTTGTTAGTAATTATTCTACTAGGCATTAGCATGCTTTACCAGTTAGTCAAATAGTACTATCCATATATTTTATGTGCTCATGTACACATATACATATAAGGGCAGATATATTTTGGATGCTAGCTCAGCAATGTAGTAAGTGGTGATAATGATTATTCATGCAGTATTCCCAAGAGTTTTTCTACGTAAGATTAGAGAAATATTAGTAATTAAGTCATAAACCTGTGTTTGTAAACTTTATTAGAGTTGTATAATATGTACTTGGTAATTTTAATTTCTCCTGCGTTATACTTTATCTTATCTGTCTAGTCAAAATCAGACTATTTCAGTAAGAGTAAATTAATGGTAGTGTTATACTGTTCCTGAAAATAGTGCAGTAGTCTTCCATTTTGCGCTCTTTCCATTGAAGAATTAATTTGTGTTATGAATGTGTTTCATTGATTTTATCACAAAAAATAGAGATAATTGATTATACCTTTTAACTGCATTGCCAGTGAGTTATTTAAAAAAATCAGTGTCTGTGGACCATTTTTTGACTATTTTAGCTCTAATACTTCCTATTCTTTATTATTAATAAAGCTTCCACACTGATCCCCCCAACCATTTTCCTCTCATAGGGTCCCCTTTTTCTTGAGTGCCTTGCCTTTCCATTTCTGTAACCTCAAACATTTACTTAATTACTTTATCTTAAAACAATATTTATTTTTCTATATTCCCAATAGTAGCATTTCTGTCTGCATTTCTCTTTTAGCCCTTATCACTTTATATCATATAAATATTTGGGAAGGGGGCAAAGGCCAAACTCCATACTTATAACATACTATATGACATCAACTTTGACTCATTGACTCTTACTCTGAGGCTCTTGGAGGTTCTTTGCACCCTAGAAAGCAAATCTAATGCATAAATTGTTGATAAAAGTGAGTCAGGGGCTTCTCTATGAGTCTTATGCCTTTGAGGGGGTTAGTAAAGGACAAGAAAATGTCAAATTTTCTTTTACATGACAAGTACTGAGATAAGAAAACAAAAATAATTATCTGCTTTCAGGTAGTTACTATGAATCTTGTGCTCTCTTGCTAGTATTAAAAAAAATCTTGCTGGGCAAAATACAAATTGATCTAGTAAAAATTAGTGATCCATTTCCAATGAGAAAGTCTGAAGAATAAATAAGCTGGTGGAAAGTAGGCCCCCACTTCTGGCATTATCATTTTGGTGAGCCTTTGGCAAGAAGGAATAGGCAAAATGGACTTGAGGCAGCAGTGGCAGGGAAGAGCTAGAGGAATGGCCCTGAACTTTGGGGTGATAAAAGTGTCAACACCCAGCTTGACACCTTTGCTTCTGCTCTTAAACAAAGACCTAGAAATTGGAGCCCAAGAGGAGTCAAATTCTGGGTAGAGGGGAGTCACCAAGAGCACACACATCATCACCTGAAATGAGTGTACACCCAATCCTGGTCCCACTCAGGCCTAAGCCTGAAGATTAGAGGAAGAACAACTAGGATTACTACCTTCCCTTGTTTATTGTTCTTAGTTAAATGGAGTTTATTCTATGTTGGGAGCATGATGTGCTATAAGGTCTTGTTAAAAGGTTAAGAGTAGCTTAAATCCATGTGGATTAGTTATGGAGAATTAGAATAAGCTATTTACCCGTTTTTAAAAATTCTTTAAATTATGGGATAGCTTAAACCAGAAGGAGAAGGGACAGACAGTTACCAGGTAAGGACAGTCTCTAGAAACCCAGTCAGAAAAGAAATAGCTGAATAAACTGGTTGTTTAATCTAGAAAAGAGGATTTAACAGGTACCATGATAACTTTTCAAATAATTACAGACCCTTTTTATGGGAAACTGTACTCCTTTTGTTTCAACTAAAGAAGCAGTCCTAAGACTAATGAATATCCTATATTAAGAGGTAGATTTCAGGATAGTGGGCAAAAAAATCAGTCAATCACCAACTAACCAACAAACAAACATAAACTTTTACCACAAGAGAAAAAAAATGCTTTCTTATGAATTAATAAGTTCTGGGTCATTAAAAGTATTCAAGCAGAAACTGAATGACCACATTTAGGGAATAGTGCAGAAAAGATTCTACCATCTGATAATGGTTGGGTTAAATGACCTGTAATATTTCTCTGAAATCTTACATTTTATGTTTCTTAGAATGTACCAAATTTAATGCTTTTAGATATAAGAATCAGGAAGCCATAATATTTCTGAGCAATTTCTCATGTCCCATTTAGTAAAAAATAAAGAAATGAACTAGTTCCTGAGTGAGAAAGGAATAGACTTGGAGCTTTGTAAAATTTTCTGATCAAAAGAGGCCTTCAAAATCTTTTGTCCTATGGAATCTAAGAAAATAATGCACTAAATTATAACACTTTTCTCATATGTGTATATATATATACACACACATATATGTAGTGTCTGTGTGTACATGAAAGCTACTTTCATTTCTCATCTTGTGAGGAAGGAGTCATCTCTCAGGTTTATCACTTTTTATAATCCCATTCACCTCAGAGAGCAGTTTCTCAGTGTGCAGTCAGAGCACCATTTAATTCAACTATCCTCGGGTGCTTCTTTAAAATTTAGATTTTTGGCCCTACTCAGGCATAATGAATTAGAATCTTCTGGATGATACCTTTTGAATCCTAATATTTAACAAATACCATCATGATTCTTATGCATATTAAAGTTCAAGAATATTTTCTGTAGATCTTCAAGATTTGAGGTTTTAGTATATAAACATGTTTTATTTTCATGTTATCAAATATCCAAAAACCCACTTCTTAATTTCAGGGGATAAAACCCTTGACAAAAGTCAATAATTGCTCTCTAAAATATTTTCTTGGTGTAGTTTTAAATTTTCTTGCTTTTATTCATTAACTTAAGAAAAGAGAAAAGTCACAATATATTTATTTTGCATATAAGCATGCACTTTTAATAGGGGAATCATGTCAGAGAATTTTAAAAGAAAGAAAAAAATTTTGTTTTGTTTATTCATGTAAAAATAGTTGGTAGTGGGTTAGCTTATTATTTACAACAGCATGCTACTGAATTCAAAGTTATGCCTGTATTCTATGTAGTCAGTAATAATGTTGTTTCATTTCATGGTCTTCAAAATTCATGTTCTTGTTTGAAGGGGTAACTGTGTTTACCAAGACATTTTTAAAATTTCCAGTTACAGAAATGATACTCAACCTATCTAAAGAAAACGAAATAACCTCATAACTGAAAAGGATAGGAGTGAACTTCAGGTGTGTCTGGAGCTGGGGTTCAAATAATGTCATCAGAAGTTTGTCTTGTGCCATCACTTAACTCTGTTTTTTTCTGGATTCACTTTGTTCTGTAAACGCTCCCTATGTGGTCGCAAAGATGCCTGTCGCTGAAACCAACCCAATTTCTCCACAGAACTGATATTTACAGGTTTTTTTTTTTATTGAATAAACATAGAAATTGACCCTTCTGGTCTTAAAACTTGAAACTTACATTTGTCTTACCTGAGATCTTCCTCAGGAAGTCAACTTTCAGGAAAGGGAATGAAAGTCACTAGATCACCTCATCCAGCCAGGTGCCTCCCTAATGTCTGTTTACCAACTCCTCTTCCTTACCCCTTCCTAATTTCTGTTTTCTCTCATGTAGTTAAATTTCTTCCCAGCTATATAAACCTCTAGATTTGTAGTTTGGCTCCCATCTCTTTAGTTGACATCACTCAAATACAAAGTCTTCTTCCCTGGCAATACTTACTGACTCAATGATTGGCTTTCTGTATGGGGAGCAACAGGACCTCTGGCATTTTGTAACATCATCAGCATTAGGTTCATGTCATTCTTACACCTAATGGTCAAAGAGAAAAAGAAAAACTCCCAGGATGACCTCCTTGGCCCAGCCTGAGTTGTACACCTATTCCTGACTTAATCGCAGTGGTCAATGACATGAAGTACTTGGAGTTCTCTAATTTTTTCATTCCTGGATCACACATCCAACTTTGAAGACAAGGTTTGTGTAATCTAATGAGAATCTAAGAGTATGTGTGAGCAGGGGCTTGATTCTCCCAAAGAAGGAGATGCTGAGCAGGAGAAAGTAGATGATGTCCCCCAGTGGAACTACTTAAAAGTCCTTTCAATAGATAATTATTGATTACAAAATATTGGAGCTATAGAGGGAAACTCCACACTGATATCCTCTCATTATGCTCAACCCAGTGAATGGGATTAGTTTTTGACAATTGCTTTGTAAAGTGGTAAGGGCGATGGTGGATATAGAAGTTCTGAGGAAGCCAAGAGGAGTTTAGCTAAGTAGGACTCAGTTATTTGAAGAGAAAACACCAGAGGTGACAGGTGAGCTGGATCTGGAGATTTAGTGGGAGGGAGAACCCTGGAAGAGGAACATAATTTAAAAAGGAAAGTAAGTGAGAATATCATCTTCTTATATAATAGCTGGTATTTATATTACAGTCAAAGTAGACGTTTAAGCAAGCAGTTTGAGGAAAAGTCCTCAGTCAGGGCAAAATTTGAGTTGTTTGTTCATTTTGGCTGGGAGCCAGTGTAACCTAACCTAGATAACTCAATTTCTACTAAATTGAACTGTGATTCTACTTGTAAGGAAAGTCCTATAGTGGGAATAAAGATTTTTTTTTCCAGACCATGTTGTTAAGATAAAATGTTAGAAAGCTCTTAAAGACAATTGCAGTGATGTTTTAACACTTTTACTTCATACTGAAGGAAAAAATGTGGCAGCAATTCAGGAAGGGCATGCTTAAAATCCAGTGAAATGCAGGAACACTAGAAGTTAAAAGTGAAACAGTTCTCTGTAGATTTTGTTTGCTTTTAAAGATAAGGAGAAGTATTCCATGCATGTGTCACTGGTGATGATTTAAATATAGAATATTCTGAATACAATATTGGTTCAAAATATAAAAACAAAAATAGTTGTAATTATTTTGGAGTGGAATGGAGTGAAGTGGTGCCAGGAAAGAGACGGTGTAATAAGGCAGTACAATTGCAAAACTATGTTTGGATATAGTTAGCTTCAGAGAGACCAAGCAATCATATAATGATAATGTAGGTGATGATATTAGGAACACTGTTTTAAACCCTATCCCTATATTGTTGTATTTAATCTTCAAAATGACCCTTTATGCAAGCTGCAGTATTTTCACGATGAAATAACAAGACAAAGATAAACTGAGTAACATAGCCAAAGTCAGGGATCTGGTGTTAGAGCTGAGATCCTGACATATGCAGTGACACTGGAGTCCAACTTTGGATAATATTTGTTAGTATTTATTAAGCATCTACTGTGAGTCCAGACTTATATTTGCATCTTCTGTTCTTCACAGATGCTTGATGAATAGATATTATTTTATACCCCGTTTTACAGATGAAGAATGACTGAGAAGCTGAGAAAATTGTTCAAATAGAATTAATAAATGCAAAAATCTTGACTAAAAATAGATCTTCTGGACTTCACAGACTGTGCTTGAATCACTACTCTATATGATCTCTTTCCTATGCTAGATACAATGATAATCATAAACAAGGGGTAATCTAGTCTTTCATTATCCTTTATAAATTCACAGCAAATGCCCATTTAATTACCTGTATTTATCTCTACTGAGATTTTAATAGTAAAGAATTACTGAAGAATTTAAATATTCTAGTCACAAAAGTAGTTAATTTTAAAGCAATCTATATCCATGCTATATAGAACTATGTACAGCAGTTTGGGATTTAAATTTATTTATGAAAAATTACATTAAAATATGTTTCATATATTCATTCTCAATACCTCTCTGAACTTATTCTTAAGATATTTCATTGAATTGTGATACTGATTTCAGATATAAAATTGTTAGACCTCTGGTTAAATATACCTGGTAACATTTGTCAGAGGTTAAAAATTTAACATGGGCTTATGGTTCAATGTAATAGATTGAGCATAGGCCAATGTCTACTGCTTTGTTCCAAAACTCATTTTAATAGGAATATAAATATAGACATAAGAAATGGAGGAAGGATGTCAATGGGATATGAAATAATTTATAAAATCTAATAGGAAGTAATTAGTAGATGAAGGAATAGAAATAAAGGAAGCCACATCTTAGAAAATGTCCAAAGAGGAGCACATATCAGAAGAGCCTTACCTTGCCTTTCAAATACCAAGAGGTCATATGGGACTTGGAAATTCCAGGTTAGAATAGACACAGGTGTGTGTAACTTTTTGAAAACAAGGGAGAGGAGGGTAATGGAAAGCCTGTAGCTGCATAATGTTCACTTCTCACACATCTTCCTTTCCTTTGAGCACAACCTGAAGCCAAAGAATGCCTCCAAACAAAACATATATATATTAACTAAAAATGGACACATAAAGTAGAATAGTGGTTACCAGAGGCTGAGAGAAGGAATGGGAAATTACTATTTAATTGGTACGGAGTTTCAGTATGGGATAATGAAAAAATCTGGAACAGGATAATGAAAAAATCTGGAGCTAGATAATGGTGATGGTTGCATAACAATGTAAATGTACTTAAGGCCACTGAAATTAGAAATGTTTTAAATTGTAAATTTTATGTTATTGGTATATTACTATAATAAAAAAAGTAAGGAGACTTCTTTTTTTTTTTTTAATGTGCATGATTACATTATCTTTCTTTTTTTTTTTTTTTTGAGGACGGCAGGTACACCCAGGCTGTAGTGCTGTGGCCGGATCTCAGCTCACTGAAAGCTCCGCCTCCCAGGTTCACGCCATTCTTCTGCCTCAGCCTCCTGAGTAGCTGGGACTACAGGCGCCCGCCACCTCGTCCGGCTAGTTTTTGTATTTTTTAGTAGAGACGGGGTTTCACCGTGTTAGCCAGGATGGTCTCGATCTCCTGACCTAGTGATCCGCCCGTCTCGGCCTCCCAAAGTGCTGGGATTACAGGCTTGAGCCACCACGCCCGGCCGAGACTTGTTAAGTATACTGATTAAAAGGATGATATGGTAAAACAAGGACAGTTAACGTGGGAATTGCTATCCTGGTGGGAAGCCTTCAGCATGTCAGCCAGTCATAGTGGTTGACTTGCTACCACAGCCTGTACGAAAGGACAAGAGAAATATCCAGTTGATAAACTCTTGCCCATGAATATGAAGAGCTCAGCTAGATTTTCTGTTGTCTCAACCCTAAATACAAACCAGGAATCAAGGATGGCCAGACAAATGAGGAATGTTAAAGAGAAAGCGCGGCCGGGCGCGGTGGCTCAAGCCTGTAATCCCAGCACTTTGGGAGGCCGAGACGGGCGGATCACGGGGTCAGGAGATCGAGACCATCCTGGCTAACACGGTGAAACCCCGTCTCTACTAAAATACAAAACTAGCCAGGCGAGGTGGCGGGCGCCTGTAGTCCCAGCTACTCGGGAGGCTGAGGCAGGAGAATGGCGTGAACCCGGGAGGCAGAGCTTGCAGTGAGCTGAGATCTGGCCACTGCACTCCAGTCCGGGCGACAGAGCGAGACTCCGCCTCAAAAAAAAAAAAAAAAAAAAAAAAAAAAAAAAAAAAAAAAAAAAAAAAAAAAAGAGAAAGAGCAAGATTAATAATTAGCAACACTGGTCTGATAGGAAATAGTTAATCTAGTAAACAGAAGAGTACTTTAAAATTCTCTCTCATTAGGCTGGGTGCGGTGACTCAAGCCTGTAATCCCAGCACTTTGGGAGGCCAAGGCAGGTGGATCACGAGGTCAGGAGATCCAGACCATCCTGGCTAACATGGTGAAACCCTGTCTCTACTAAAAATACAAAAAAATTAGCCGGGTGTGGTGGCGGGCACCTGTAGTCCCAGCTGCTCCCCAGGAGGCTGAGGCAGGAGAATGGCGTGAACCCGGGAGTCAGAGCTTTCTGTCAGCCGAGATCGCGCCACTGCACTCCAGCCTGGGCGACAGAGCAAGATTCTGTTTCAAAAAAAAAAAAAAAAATTCTCTGTAATTAGTATCATTAGAGGGATGTTAGAGAGATATTTAATTTATTAAATAATAAAAATATGCTCTAAAAAACACATAAAAATGTAACCAATGGGAAAAAAGTAAACAATCTCTTAGAATAAAAGGAGAAAAAAAGCAAGAAAAGGAAAATGAGAATAAAGACAAGGATTAATTCAAAGTTTGTTACATAAATAATGGAAGTTCTTGAAAGAGAAAACAGAGCAAGCAATTATCAAATAAATAGTGAAAGAGGTAACCTTGAGCTGAAGTATGAGTCTTTATGTTGAAAAGGCCCACTGTGTACTCAGCAAAGTGAAGAAAATGCATTTTCCGGGACATGTTATGAAAATTCAGAATATAAATGATAAAGAGAAGATGCTAAAGTTTTTAGAATGAAAACAACAAAGGTAAAAAGCGGATCACCTTATAACTCAATAATGAAAAAACAAAAAGCCCAACCTGACAATGAAGAAAGGATCTGAATAGACATTTCTCCCAAGAAGAGAGACTAATAGCCAAGACGCATATGAAAAGATGTTAAATGTCAGTAGCCATCAGGGAAATGCAAATTAGAACCTCAATGACATATCACTTCACACTCTCTAAGATGGCTATGATGAGAGAGATAATAAGTGGTGAAGAGGATTTGATATACTGAGACCCTCTTACATTGCTGCTTGGAGTATAGAATGGTGTATTGCTTTGGAAAACAGTTTGTCAGTTTTATATGACCAAATATTTCCACTCCTAGGTATATAACCAAGATAAAACAAATGTTCATACAAAAACTTATGCATAAATGTTTATAGAAGTTTTATTTATAATAGCCTTAAAGTAGAAACAACTCAAATGTCCATCAACTGACAAATGGGTAAGCAAAATGTAGTACGTACATACAATGAAATAATATTAGGACATAAAAATGAATGAATTCCCAGTACATGCTACATGGATGAACCTTAAGATCATTATGCTAAGTAAAAGAAGTCAGTCACAGAACCCTAAATATTTGAGTTTCCATTTTTAAGGTATGATCACAGTGAAAATCTATAAAGATACAATACAGATTAGTGATTGCTGAGGGATATGGGGTTTGAGGGAAAATAGGAAGTGACTGCTTACTGGGTATGGATTCTTTTTTTTCTTCTTTAAATTTCAACTTTTATTTTAGATACAGGAGGAATATGTGCAGGTGTGTTACATGGGAATATTGGGTGATGTTGAGGTTTGAAGTATGGACCCCATCACCCAGGTAGTGAGCATAGTGCCTAATAGGTAGCTTTTTTCATCCTCCCACCACCAGTAGTCTGCAGTGTCTGTTCCCATATTTATATCCATGTGTGTTCAATATTTAGCACCCACTTTTAAGTGAGAACATGTGGTATTTGGTTTTTTTATTCCTGTGTTAATTCACTTAGGATTGTGGCCTCCAGCTCCATTCATGTTGCTGCAAAGGACATGATTTTATTATATTTATGGCTACGTAGTATTTTACGATGTATATATACCACATTTTCTTTATCCAGTACATTATTGATGGGCACTTGGGTTGATTCCACGTCTCTGCCATTGGAAATAGTACAGCAATCAACACAGGAGTGCATGTGTCTTCTTGGTAGAATAATTTGTTTTCCTATGGGTATATGCCCAGTAGTGGAGTTGCTGGGTAAAATGGTAGCTCTGTTTAAAGTTCTTTGAGAAATCTCTACACTGCTTTTCACAGAGATTGTACTAATTTACATTCCCATAAACAATATGTAAATATTATATAAACAATATGTAAACATTCTGTTTTCTCTGCAACCTCACCAGCATCTGTTAGTCATTGAATTTCTAATAGTAGCCATTCTGACTAGTATGAGATGGTATCTCATTGTGGTTTTGATTTGCATTACTCTGATGATTAGTGATGCTGAGCACTTTTTCATGTTTGTTGGTTGCTTGTGTGTTTTCTTTTGACAAGTGTCTGTTCATGTCCTTTGTGTATTTTTTAATGCTATTTGTATTTTGCTTGTTGATTTAAGTTCCCTATAGATTATATATAGTAGGTCTTTGCTGGATGCATAGTTTGTGAATATCTTCTCCCATTCTGTAAGTTGTCTTTTGGTATGTTGAGTTTCTTTTACTGCACAGAAGCTCTTTAGTTTAATTAGGTCTCACTTGTTTATTTTTGTTTTTGTTGTGACTGCTTTTACGGACTTAGCCAAAATTTTTTTACCATGGCTGATGTTGAAAAGAGTATTACCTAGGTTGTCTTCCAGGATTTTTATAGTTTGAGATTTTACATTCAAGTCTTTGATCCATTTTCAGTTAATTTCAGTTAATCTATTCAGAAAAGGTGAAAAGTAGGGGTCTAGTTTTAATCTTCCGTGTATGGCTAGCCAGTTATCCTAGCACTATTTACTGAATAGAGAGTCGTTTCCCAATTGCTTTTGTTAGCCTTGTTGCAGATGGTTGCAGTTGTACAACTTTATTTCTGAGTTTTTTATTTTGTTCCATTGCTCTGTGTCTATTTTTGTACCAGTATCAAGATGTTTTGGTTACTGTGGCTTGATAGTATAGTTTGAAGTTGGATAGTGTGAGGCCTCTGCCTTTTTTTGTTGTTTTTGCTTAGATTGTTTTGGCTGTTTGAGCTTTTTTGGTTCCAAATGAAATTGGGAATTATTTCTTCTAATTCTGTGATAAATGCCATTGGTAGTTTGATAGGAAGAACATTGAATCTGTAAATTGCTTTGGGCAATGTTCCCATTTTAACAATAATAATTCTTCCAATCCATGAGCATGGAATGTTTTTCCATTTATTTATGTCATCTCTAGTTCCTTTCAGCAGTGTTTAATGGCTCTCCTTGTAGAGATTTTTCACCTCCTTGGATAGCTGTATTCCTAGATATTTAATTTTCTTTGTGGCTATTTTGAGTTGAATTGTGTTCTTGATTTCACTTTCAGCCTGGATGTTGTCTGTGTGTGTAGAAATGCTAATGATTTTTGTACACTGATTTTGTATTTTGAAACTCTGCTAAAATCATGTATCAGTTCTAGGAGCCTTTTAGCAGAGTATTTACGATTTTGTTGGTATGGAGTTATATCATCTGCAAAAAGAAATAGTTTGACTTCTTTTTCTATTTAGGTGCCTTTTATTTCTTTGTCTTGCCTGACTGCTCTGGCTGGGACTTCCAGTACTACCTTGAATAGAAGTGGTGGGAGTGGGCATCCTTGTCTTGTTCTAGTTCTCTAGGGGAATGGTCAAGCTTTTGCCCATTTGGTATGATGTTGACTGTGAATTTGTCATAGATGACTCTTATTATTTTAAGGTATGCTCCTTCGATGCCTAATCTGCTGAGGGTTTTTATTATGAAGGGATGTTGGATTTTATTGAAAGATTATTCTGTGTATATTAGATGATTATATGGTTTTTGTTTTTGATTTTGTTTATGAGGTTGATTGGATTTATTGTTTTTTGTATGTTCAACAAGCCTTGCATCCCAGGAATAAAGCTTGCTTAATTGTGATAATACATCACACAAGTATTAACTTGCTGATGTGTTGCTGGGTTCAGTTTCCTAATACTCTGTTGAGGATTTTTGCATCTATGTTTATCAGGGATATTGTCCTGCAGTTTTCTTTTTTTTGTTGTGTCTATGCCAGATTTTGGTATCAGGGTGATGCTGGCTTCATAGAATGAGTTAGGGAGGAGCCCATGCTCCTCAACTTTTTTGGAATAATTTCAATAGGATTGGTATCAGTTCTTCTTTGTATGTCTGGTAGAATTCCACTGTGAATGTTTCTGGTCCAGGACATTTTTTGGTTGGTTGGTTATTACTAATTCTATTTCAGAAATTGATATTTGTCTATTTAGGGTTTCAGTCTCTTCTTGATTCAGTCTTGGGAGATTGTATGCTTCCAGGAATTTATCCATTTCCTCTAGATTTTCTAATTTCTGTGCATAGAGTTGTACATCGTATCCTCTGAGGGTGTTTTGTATTTCTGTGGGATCAGTGGTAACATTGCCTTTATTGTTTCTGATCGTGCTTCTTGGACTCTTCTCTTTCTTTTTCTTTGTTAATTTAGCTAGTAGTCCATCAATTTTATTTGTTTTTTTTTCTGGTTTCATTAATCTTTTGTATAAATTTTGCATCTCAATTTCATTAAGTTATTTAATTTTAGTTTTTAAAAATTTTCTCCTGCTACTTTGGGGTGTTGGTTTGTTCTTTTACTTCTACTTCTTTTAAGTGCAAATTTAGATTGCTAATTTATGGTCTTTCTGACTTCTTGATGAAGGAATTTAGCCCTGTAAACTTTCCTCTTAACAGTGCTTTGGACTGCATGCAGAGCTTTTTGTAAATTGTTTCCCTATTTTCATTAATTTCAAAGAATTTTTTTATTTCTGTCTTAATTTCAGTTTTCACCCAGGAGTTATTCAGTATTGAGTTGTTTGATTTTTATGTATTTGTATAGTTTTGAAATATCTTCTTGGTATTGATTTCTGTTTGTATTGCACTGTGGTCCAAGAGTGTGCTTGGTATGATGTCAATTTACTGCGGCTTGCTTTATGACTTAGCATGTGGTCGATTTTAGAATATGTTCTGTATGCAGATGAGAAGAATTCTGTGGTTGTTGGGTGGAGTTTTCTGTATATGTCTATTAGGTCCAGATGTCAAGTTTAAGTTCAGAGTTTTGGTTTTCTGCCTTGATGATCTGTCTGTCAGTGGGGTGTTGAACTCACCCATTATTATTGTTTGGTTGTCTAAGTCTTTTGTAGGTAAAGAATAATTTGTTTTATGAATGTTAGTCCTCCAATATTGGCTGTGTATATATGTAGGATAGTTAAGGCTTCTTGTCAGATTGTACACATTATCATTATGTAATGCCCTTCATTTGTCCCTGTTAGTTTTCATTGGTTTAAAATTTGTTTTATCTGAGGTAAGAATAGTGACTCCTGCTCTTTTTTGTTTTCCATTTGTATGGTATATCTTACTCCACCCTTTTGCCTTGAACTTGTTGGTGTTACATGTAAGATGGATCTCTTAAAGACAACATATGGTTGGGTCTTTTCTTAAAAGACTGCCACCCTTTGTCTTTTAAGTGGGGGCATTTAGCACATTTACTTTTAAAGTTAGTATTGATATGTGTGATTTTGATCCTTTCATTGTGTTGTTATCTGGTTGTGTATGCAGTCTTGAATGTGTAGTTGCTTTATAGTGCCTGTGACCTATGTGTTTAAGTGTGTTTTTGTGGTAACAGGTGTCATTCTTTGAATCTATGTTTAACATTACCTTAAGGACCTCTTGTAGAACTGGCCTGGTTAAAATGTATTCTCTCAGCATTTGCTCATCTGAGAAGGATTTCATTTCTCCTTCACTTAAAAGGCTTAGTTTGGCAAGATATAAAATTCTTGGTTGGAATTTTTTCTCTTTAAGAATGCTAAAAATAGGCACCCAATCTCTTCTGACTTGTAAGGCTTCTAATGAGCCATCTGGTGCCAGTCTGATGGGGTTCCCTGTGAAACTTACCTGCCTCTTCTTTCCAGCTGCTTTTAAGGGTTTTTTCTTTCACATTGACCTTGATGAATCTGAAGATTATATGCCTTGGAGATGGTCGTTTTATATAGTATCTTGCTGGGGTTCTCTGTTTTTCTTGGATTTGCACGTCAACCTCTCTAGAGATTAGGGATATTTTCAGGGAGTATATTCAAATTGCTTATTTTCTATTCCAATTCCAAGTTGCTTATTGTCTTTCTTTTTCTCTCAGGAATGCCAGTGAGTTGTAGATTTGGCCCCTTTACATAATCCTATATTTTTGGAGCTTTTGTTCATTTTTTCTTTTCTTTTTTTTTCTTTTTTTATTATACTTTAAGTTCTAGGGTACATGTGCACAATGTGCAGGTTTGTTACATATGTATACATGTGCCATGTTGGTGTGCTGCACCCATTAACTTGTCATTTACATTAGGTATATCTCCTAATGCTATCCCTCCCCTCTACCGCCTCCCCACAATAGGATCCGGTGTGTGATGCTCCCCTTCCTGTGTCCAAGTGATCTCATTGTTCAATTCCCATCTATGAGTGAGAACATGCAGTATTTGGTATTCTGTTCTTGCGATAGTTTGCTGAGAATGATGGTTTCCAGCTGCATCCATGTCCCTACAAAGGAC
>NW_016823480.1:447020-484691 GCF_001698545.2 Rhinopithecus bieti
ATATTAATTATTTAAATAAAACTATAACAATAATTACAATAGTATTGAATATACTAATTATTAATTCAGTATACAAAATTATTGAATTGTATACTTTAAGTGGGTGAATTGTGTTGTGTATGAATTATATGCCAATAAAACTGATATTAGGAAAAAAGTCACACTGTTATCAGTCTTATAAATAGCATTAATTCTAGAAGTCCATGTATAATGTGACCACCCAGGTGAGAAAGCAAAGGCAGTCTATTCAGGGCTTTCTATAGCAATGGAGTCAGCCACCATTATTTGGTTTTGGCAGAAACTGAAACGGGAGGCAGAGATGTGGGAAAGTGTTATAGTGGAAAAATGGGAAGGCTTCATGTATATTGTTTGGAAGGTGTTGGTATAAGGAAGCTGTAGGTAGGCTAACTAGAAGTGGGGCATCGTATGTGATTAACAAGGGGTGTATACTGTATCTGCCTTTCTTTGGCTTGTACTAAGTTGGAAGCAGGGGCAAAAATTAGGGAACCTGCCGTTGTTAATCAACTGACTCTTTGGGATCCATTTTTTTGTTTGTTTGTTTTTCAGGAACAAACAAACAATCCAAAACCAAACAGTAACCATTTAGTCTTCTTCGATTGTTTGCTGGAGATAGTGGTTTGACTTCCTCCAAGTATAAATGTCAGGTAGTAGCCTGGCTTCCTGGTCTGGTTACTGTAGATAAGGGATTTGTTCCCTAAACTGGTTGTAGCAGATTGTGAGTCAAAGTTATATTTTTATATGTGGTCTGGTTATTGTTCATTTGTATATTTAGCTTCTCAGTAAAAATGCTTTTAAAATTGTGGAGGAAAAAAGCCATTAAAAATATGTACCCAAGAATAATAAAATGTGAGGGCCAAATAAAATGTTACATATATGGAGGGATCCATAAACTTTACTTAGGAAGTGAATTGAAGATATATTTCAATAAATAATCAAGAAAGCAGAAGAAACGACGTTCAAAAAAAGGCGATACAATTCAGACAAGCAGGAACCTGAAGTTCTAGGAAGAGCATGGTGTGTCTCTTCCTAGAGAGCAGCCTAGAGAATAGGGATGCTAGCAAGGAATTCTATGTGGGCAAGGAAGGAAGGGAGTTTTTAAAAGAGCTGATATAAAGGGCTGTTTCCAAAGAAAACAGGGATATATAAGGGTGCAGGGAAAGAAAGACAGGTACTTTAAAAGGCATTAGATCCTACAGGAAAACACAAATATATTTAGTGTTTGCAGTTTTATTATTTTGAATGATTGTTCACAGCCGAGCCTATAATCTTAAAGCTGCAATAATACAAACACTATTGTTTTTCAATAAAGATAAAATGTAAAATAACTTAGTTACAGAACACATTGTATATATTATCATCCTTCATAAAGTAAAGGTAAAAGTACAGGGGACGGAAGTGGGGAGGTGGAAAGCGGGGAAGAAGTCCAGGGACAGGCAGAGGTGCAGATCTCGTTGTCATAAGACAGGAAGCCTAGAGATACTATCCATAGTTAGGAAATGAAAAATAAACAGGTCAGTTAATTTTTTTTTTATTTTTTAAAATCTTTTGAAATCTGAGATTCTCTAATTGTTTTAAAAGAATATACTTTGAGTAGCCATCTACATGTTTCTCCCTTTTCTGACCAATCAAGTTTGAGATCCATAGTTTCCTTTCACTGTTGCCTGTTTATCTTCCATTCCCTCTTCATCACAATCCATTTCTCAATCATTGACTTCTTAGTAGCCAAATCTGATGAATTCTTTTTAGTTTTTTTGACATATTTGAGTCATTTTGCTAATGAGAACTCGTTTTCTAAAAGCAGACAGACTTTAACTTTCCTATTATTACTCTCTAAGGAGGGTGATATTACTCCCAATATTGCAGGAATTGTAAACATTTTGTGTGATATTTTTCCTAATATCAAGGGGCAAGAGAGGATAATATTACTCCCAATATCACAGGGGCTGTACACCCACCCTGTGATATTGTTTTTAATATCCAGAGGAAAAGAGAATGGCATTACTCCCAATATCGCATGAGGTGAACATACCCTCTGTGATAGTGTTCCTAAGATTCAGAGGGAGAAAGGTTGATATTACACCCAATACCAGAGGGGTGTACAAAATCCTGTGATAATGTTTCTTATATCCAGGGGGAGACAGGATAATATTACTCTCAATATCACAGGGGGTGTACACTGCCTCTCCCGCAATATTGTTTGTAATATCCAGGGGAGGAGAAGATGATATTACTCTCAATATCACAGGGAGTGTACACTCACCCTGTAATATTGCACATAATATCCAGTGGGGGAGAGGATATTACTTTCAATGTCACTGAGAGTGTACATACCCCTTGTGATATTATTCCTAATATCCAGGAAGGGAGAGGGTGATATTACTCCAAATATTGCAGGGAGCGCACAACTTTCCAGAGATATGGTTCCTAATATCCAGAATGGGAGAGGATAATGTTACTCCCAATATTGCAGGAGGTGTACACTCCCTCCTGTGATACGGTTTCTAATATCCAGGAAAAGAAAGAATTATATAACACCCAATATTGTAGTTGTACACTCCTTTCTTGTGATATTGTTCCTAATATACAGTGGGGAAGAGGATGATATTACTCCTAATATCACAGATGGTTTACACACCTTCTGTGATATTCTTCCTAATATCCAGTGAGGGGGGAAACAATATTATTCCCAATACTGCAGGGTGTATACACCTCCCTGGGATGTTTTTCCCAATATCCAGGAGGGGAGAGGATGATATTAATCCCAATATTGCAGGGGGTGCACACCCTCTGTGATATTATTCTTAATATATAGGTTTGGAGAAAAGGATATTAGTCTCAGTATCTCAGGAGGTGTACACCCTTTTGTTGATACTGATTTTAATATACAGAGGGTAGAGGATAATATTACTCGCAATATCGCAGAAGATATACATCCCCCCGTGATATTATTTCTAATCCAAGTAGGGGAAAAAATGGTATTACTCCTAATATCGCAGAAGGTGTACACCTTCCCTGTGATATTGTTCCTAACATTCAGGGGATAAGAGGATAATGTTACTTTCAATATTGCAGTTGTACACCTCATCCGTCATATAGTTTCTAATATCCAGGAAGGGAGAGGATGATATTACCCCATTATAGCAGGGAATGTACATGCCTCTGTGATATTGTTCCTAATATCCAGAGGGAGAGAGGATGATATCACTCCTAAAACGCAGGGGGTGTACACCCCCGTTATGTTGTTCCTAATATCCAGAAGGGGAGAGGATGACATTACTCCCAATATCTCAGGGTGTGTGCACACGCCCTGTAATATTGTTCCTCAAATCAAGGGGGAGAGAGGATAATATTACTCCCAATATCACAGGGGGTGTGCAGCTCCCCTGTGATATTGTTCTTAATATCCAGGGGGAAAGAGCATGATATTCCTCCTATTATAGCAGGGGGTGTACACCACCCATGTGGCATTTTACCTAATATACAGGAGGGGAGATGATGATATTACTTTCAGTATCACAGAGAGGGTACATCCCCTTTGTGATATTGTTCCTAATCTCCGGGGGGGAGAGGATAATATTACTCGTAATATTGCATGGGGTGTACTCCTTTGTGTTATGTTGTTCTTAATATCCAGGAAGGAAGAGAATAATATTATTCTCAATGTAGAAGGGGGTATACAGTCGCCCTTTGATATTGTTCCTAATATCAAGGGGGATGGGAGTCATATAACTCTCAATATCACAGATGACGTACAAACGCCCCCTCCGCCCGCCATGACATTGTTCCCAATATCCAGGGTGGAGAGGATGATATTACTCTCGATATTGCAGGGTGTGTACACCCACACTTTGATATTGTTCCAATATCCAGGGTGGAGAGGATGATATTACTCTCGATATTGCAGGGTGTGTACACCCGCCCCTTGATATTGTTCCTAATATCAAGGGAGGTAGAGGATCTTATTATGCCCAATGTTGCAGAAGGAGTACACCCCCCATGAGATACTGTTCCTAATATTCAGGGGTGGAGAGGATTATACTACTCCCAATATCGCAGGGGGTGTACACGCCCCCTGTGATATTGTTCCTAATATCCAGGAAGGAAGAGGATGATATTACTTCCAAGATCACAGAGAGTGTAAACCTCCTTTGTGATATTCTTCTTAATATCCAGGGAAAAATGCGATGATATTACTGTGACTATTCCAGGGGGTGTACACCACCCCCTGTGATATTGTTCCTAATATCCAGAGGGAGAGAGGATGATGTTACTCCTAATATCTCAGGGAATGTACACCTTTTCTGTGATATTGTTCCTAATATCCAGGAGGGGAGAGGAGGATATTACTGTCAATTTGGCAGGGGTGCACATCCCCTGTAATATTGTTCTTAGTATTCAGTTTGGGAGAAAATTATATTGGTTTCAATATCACTGTGGGTGTACACTTCCCCAGTGATATTGTTTTTAATATGTGGCGGGGGTAAGGGGAGGATGATATTACTCCCAATATCACAGGGAGTGTATACCACTTCTGTGATATTGTTTCTAATATCCAGGCAGAGAGAAAATAACCTTACTCCCAATATCGCAGGGGGTGTACATACCCATGTGGTATTGTTTGTAATATTCAGGGGGAAAGAGGTTGATATTACTTTCAATGTTGCAGGGGTTGTTGTACACCTTTCCTGTATTATAGTTCCTAATATCCAGGGGGGAAGAGCATGATGCTATTCCTATTATAGTGGGGGTGTACACCCCCCCCGTGATATCATTCCTAACATTTAGAGGGGCAAGGATGCTATTACTCCCAATATTTCAGGTGGTGTACACCCCTCCTGTGATATTGTTCCTAACATCCAAAGAAAAAGAGGATGATATTACTCCCCATATGGCAGAGGGTACACACTCTTCCTCTGATATTGTTCCTAATGTTCAGGGAGGGAGGGGATGATATTACATTCATTATCGCAGGTGTACACCCCCGCTGTGATATTGTTCATAATATTTAGAGAAGAGGATGATATTACTCCCAATATCGCAGAAAGTGTACATCCACTCTGTTATATTTTTCCTAATATCTATGAGGAAAGAACATATTACTCCCATTATCCAGAAGGTGTACACCCACTCTGTGATGTTGTTCATATTATCCAGGGGAAGAGAGGATGATATTCTTCTTCTTTTTTTTTTTTTTTGAGATGGAGTCTCGCTCTGTTGCCCAGGCTGGAGTGCAGTGGCCGGATCTCAGGTCACTGCAAGCTCCGCCCCCCGGGTTTATGCCATTCTCCAGCCTCAGCCTCCAGAGTAGCTGGGACTACAGGCGCCCGCCACCTCGCCCGGCTCGTTTTTTGTATTTTTTAGTAGAGACGGGGTTTCACCGTGTTAGCCAGGATGACCTCAATCTCCTGACCTCGTGATCTGCCCGTCTCGGCCTCCCAAAGTGCTGGGATTACAGGCTTGAGCCATGGCGCCTGGCCGATATTATTCTTAATATTGCATGGGTTGTACACTCTCTCGTGATATTGTTTCTTATATCCAGGGGGGAAAGGATGATGTTACTCCCAATATTACAGGGGTGATATTGTTCCTAGTATCTAATATCTAAGAAGAAAGATGAGGATATTACTTTCAATATCGCAGGGGGTATAAACCTCCCCTGTGTTATTGTTCCTAATATCCATGGGGGGAGAGGATGATATTACTCCCAATATACCTGTGGGTGCACACCCCCCCTGTGGTATTGCTCCTAATATAAAGGGGGCTGAGAATATTACTCCCAATATCGAAAGGGATGTACGCCCCTGATGTGATATTGTTCCTAATATCACAATATCCTAACTTGCAATATTGCAGGAAGTGTACACCTCTCCTGTTATATGTTTCCTAATACCCAGAAAAGGAGAGAATGATATTACTCCCAATATGCAAGGGGTGTACAACATCCCACTGAAATTGTTCATAATATCCAGGGGAGGGAGGATGATATTACACCAAATATCATCAAATATTTGATATTACACCAAATATCAGGGAGTGTCCACTTTTTTGTGATATTTTTCATAATATTTAGGGTCAAGAGGATGATATTACTTGCAATATCGCAGGGAGTGCACACCCTCCTGTGATATTGTTCATAATATTTAGGGAAGGACAGGATAATGATACTCCCAATATCTCAGGGAGTCAATACTACCCTGTGATATTGTTTGCAATATCTAGAGGAGTAGAGGATGATATTACTCACAATATCACAGGGGGAGTACACCTTCTGTGATATTTTTTGTAATATCCAGAAGGGAAGAGAATGTTCTTACTCCAAGTATCACAGTAGGTGTACACCCCTCTGTGATATTGTTCATAATATCCAGTGGGGAAGAGGATATTAATCCCAATATTGCAAGGGTTGTGCACCCCCCTGTGATATTGTTGGTAATATTAAGGGGAGGGAGGATGATACTACTCCCAATGTTGTAAACACCATGTGTCTACTACACCTTCCTGTAATCTTGTTCATAATATCCTGGGAAGAAACAATGACATTACACCCAATATCGCAGAGGAGGTCCTCCCTGCTGTGACACTGTTCATAATATCCAAAGGGGGAAGGATGACAGTACTACCAATATCACAGGGCGTGTACACTCCCCTGTGATACTGTTCCTAAAATCTACGGGGGGGGTGGTGTAAGAGGATATTTTTCCCAATATTGCAGGGGGTTTACACCCCCCTGTGATATTGTTTCTAATATCCAAGGGGTGAGAGAATGGTATCACTCCCAATATCTCAAAGGGTGTACATACACCCTGGTATATTGTTCCTAATATACAAGGAGGAGAGGATGATACTATTCCCAACATTGCAGGGAGTATAAAACCCCTTGTGATACTGTTTGTAATATTCAGATGGGGAGAAGATTATATTACTCTAAATATCGTAAGGTGAGTACACCCCCCTGTGATATTGTTTTTAATATTCAGGGAGGAGAGAGGATATTTCTCCCAATGTCATAGACGGTGTTCACCCTCCTGTGATATTGTTCATAATATCTAGAAGGGGAGAGGATAATATTACTCCCAATATCGTAGGAGTGTACAAACCTTTGTGATATAGTTCAAAATATCTAGAAGCAGAGAGGATAATATTACTCCGAGTATCGCAGGAGGTGTACATCCCTCTGTGATATTGTTTGTAATATCCAGAGGGAAAGAAAATGCTATTACTGCCAATATCACAGGGGGTGTACACCCCTCTGTGATAGTGTTCGTTATATCCAGGAAGAGAGAAGATGATATTACTCCCAATATCATAAACAACTTGTGTGTACACCCCTCTGTGATAAACACCCTCATGGAATATTGTTCCTAATATCCAGAGGGAAAGAAGATTATATTACTCCCAATATTGCAGAAGGTGTACACCCCCTCCTGTGATATGCTTCATAATATTCAGGGAATTGGAGGATAATATTACTCCCAAAATCACAGAGGTGTATACGCCCACTGTAGTATAGTTAATAATATCCAGGGAGAGACAGGATGGTATTACTCCCAATATCGCATGGTGTGCACACCCTTGCTGTGATATTGTTCCTAATATTTATAGGGGGAGAGGATATTACTTCCAATATCACAGGGGGTGTATACCACCACTGTGATATTTTTCATAATATCCGGGAGAGTAGAGGATGTTTCTCTTAATATTGCAGAGAGTGTACACCCCTCTGTGGTATTGTTGATAATATTTAGTGTGAGAGAGGATGCTATCACTCCCAATATTGCAGGGGCTGTACAAACTTCTGTGATGTTGTTTGTAATATCCTGGGTGGGAGAAGATGATATTACTCGCAATATCGCATGGGGTGTGCATCTCACTGTGATACTGGTCATAATATCCAGGGAAAAAGAGGATAATTTTACTCCAAATATCGAAGGGGCTGTACACCCCCCCCAGTGATATTGTTCATAATATCCAGAAAGAAAAAGGATGATATTACTCCCAATATCCCAGAGTGTACACCCCTGTGCGATGTTTGTAATATCCAGGGAGGAGAAAATGATATTACTCCCAATATCACAGGAAATGTACACCACCTCTGGAATATTGTTCTTAATATCTAAAAAGGAATGGATGATGTTCATCCCAATATCACAGGAAATGTATACCACCTCTGTAATATTGTTCTTAATATTCAAAAAGGAAAGGATGATATTAATCCCAATATCACAGAGGGTGTACAGTACTCCTGTGGTATTGTTTCAAATATCTATGGAGGGAGAAAATGACATGACTCCCAATGTCGCAGGGGGTGTACACCCCTCCTGTTATATTCTTCCTAATATCAAGGGAAGAAGAACAATATATTACTCCCAATGTCGCAGGGTATAACCCCCCTGCGATATTGTTTTTAATATTTAAAGGGGAAAGAGAATAATATTATTCCCAATATTGCAGGGGGTGTACACCCCCCCATGATATTGTTCCTAATATCCAATGAAAATGAGTATGATATTACTCCCAATATCGCAAAGCGTGTACTTTCCTTTTGTGATATTGTTCCTAATATCCAGTGGGGAGACAATGATATTACTACCAGTATCGCAGGGTTGTATAGGCCCCCTGTGATATTGTTCCTAATATTCAAAAGGAAAGAACATGATATTACTCCCAATATCGAAGGGTGTATATACCCCCTGCGATTTTTTGTTTTAGACGGAGTCTTGCCCTGTCGCCCGAGCTGGAGTGCAATGGCACGATCTCTGCCCACTGCAACCTCCGCCTCCCAGGTTTTAGCAACTCTCCTGCCTCAGCCTCCGGATTAACTGGGATTATAGGTGCCTGCCACCATGTCTGGTTAATTTTGGTACTTTTAGTAGAGACGGGGTGTCACAATGTTGTTTAGGCTGGTCTTGAACTCCTGACCTCAAGAAATCCACCCACCTCAGCATCCCAAAATGCTGGGATTACAGACGTAACCGCCCCCCCCCCCACCATTCTGTGATGTTGTTCCTAATATTCAGGGAGAAAGAGGATGATATTAATCCCCTTATCGCAGAGGGTGTACACTTCCCCTGTGATATTGTTCCAAATATTCAAGGGGGGAGAGGATGATATTATTCTTAATATCGCAGAAGGTATACATCCCCGCTGTGATATTGTTTGTAATATTTGGGGGTGGGAGGAGAGGAGGGTGATATTACTCCTTATATCATGGAGTGTGTGCACCTCCTGCGATCAGGTTTATAATATCCAAAGTGGGTGAGGAGGGTGATATAACTCATAATATCGCGGAGAGTGTGCAACCCGCTGTGATATGATTTTAATGTCCAGGAGGGGAGAGGAGGGTGATGTTACTCATTATATCTCGAGGGGTATATGACCCCTGTGATATAATTTGTAATATCTTATGGGGATAAAGAAGAGTGATGTTACTCCGCATATCGCAGGGGGTAGACACCCTTCTGTGATATGGTTCCTTATACCCAGGTGGGGAGAGGAGGGTGATATTATTCCCCAAACCCTGGGTGTGTACACACCTCTGTGGTACGGTTGATAATACCCAGAGTGGGAGAGGAGGGTGATATTACTTTCAATATCCTGGAGGGTGTACACTTCCCTGTGATATGGTTCATAATATTGAGGAAGGGAGAAGTGGGTGATATTATACCCCACATCACAGGGGGTGTAAATCCCTGTGATATGGTTTGCAATATCCAGAAGGGGAGAGGGGGATATTACTTCCCATATCGCAGGAACCCTACACCCGTCCATGATATGGTTCATAATATGCAGGGGGGCAGGTGGAGAGGGTGATATTACTCTCCATATTGTGGAGTGTGTACACTCCCCTGTGATATGGTTTGTAATGTCTAGGGGGGAGAGGATATTATTACTCCGCATATCGTGGAAAGTGTGATATGGTTCATAATCTCCCAAGTTTGAGACGCTGATATTACTCCCCATATAGCAGGGGGCATACACCCCTTTGTGATATGATTCGTGATATCCCAGGGAGGAGAAGGTGATATTACTTACCATATCAAAAGGGGTGTACACCCTCCTGTGATATGGTTCGTAATATCCCAGGGGGGAGAAGGTGTTATTACTCTCCATATTGCAGGGACGTACACCCCCCTGTGATATGGTTTGTAATATTCCGGGTGGGAGAGGGTGATATTGCTCTCCATAGCATGAGGGGTGGACAGCCCCCTGTATATTATTCTTAACGTTCCAGGGCAGAGAGGATATTACTCCCCATATCGCGAGGCGTATACCCCCCTGTGATATGGTTTGTAATATCTTGGGGGAAAGAAGTTGATATTACTTTCCATATCATAGGGAGCATACACCCCCTTGTTATATGGTTCGTAATATCTCGGGGGGTAGGGGGGATATTATTCTCCTAATCCTAGAGGTGTACACACCTCTGTGATATGGTTCATAATATCCCAGTGGGAAGAGGGTTGCGTTACTCATACCATGAGAGGTGTACACCCTCCTGTGATATGGTTTGTAATATCTCGTGAAAGAAAGGGTGATATTACTCTCGATATCCTGGAATCTTATGCCCCACTGTGACATGGTTCATAATTTCCAGGAAAGCAGAGGGTGATATTACTCCTTATATTGTGAGGAGCGTACACCCCTATGTGACCTGGTTCGTAGTAGTTCGGGGGAAAAGTGTGATATTACTTTCCATATTGTGGGGGGTGCACACCCCCGTGTGACATGGTTAGGAATATCCTGGGGGAGAGTGGGTGATATCACTGACCATATCGTGGAGGACGTACACTCCCATGTGATATGGTTCATAATATTCTGGGGGGCAGAGGGTGATATTACTCCCCATATCATGGGGGACGTACACACACCTGTGATATGGTTCATAATATGCAGAGGGAGAGAGAGTGATAACACTTTTTATATCGCAGTGGGCATACAACCCCCTACACCCCGCTGTAATATGGTTCGTAATATTCCAAAGGGGAGAGCATTTTATTACTCCCCATATAGCGGGGTGTATACACTCCCCTGTGATATGGTTCGTAATATCCCGGGAAATAGAGGGTGATATTACTCCTCATATCGTGGGAGGTGTACATGACCCCACGATATGATTTGTAATATCTGAAGGAGGGGAGAGGGTGATATTACTTCCTAAGTGATGGGGCGGGGGGAAGGTGCACCCCGTGTGATATGGTTCATAATATCTCAGGGAAGAGAGGGTGGTATTACTTCTCATATTGCGGAGGGCATACAACCCTGTGATATGGTTTGTAATATCTTTGGGGGAGAGAGGGTGATATTACTCCCCATATCACTGGGGGAATACAGCTTCCTGTGATATGATTCCTAATATCCTGGGGCAGAGAGGGTGATATGGCTTGTAATATTTCAGGGGAGAGTGATATTATTCTTCATATCGCGAGTGGTGTACAGCACCCTGTGATATGGTTCATAATATTCCAAAGCGGAGAGAATGATATTACTCCCATATCACGGGGAGGTACACCCCCTCTGTGATATGGTTCGTAATATCCCAGAGTGGAGAGGGTGATACTACTCTCTATATCGCGGGAGGCATACACCCCTTTGTGATATGATTTGTAATATCCCAGTAGGAGAGGATAATATTACTCGCTATATCGCGGGAGGTGTACACTGCTTTGTGTATGGTTTGTAACATTTCGGGGTGGGGGGAGAGGGTGAAATTACTCCCCATGTCGCAAGGGGAGTACACCCTCTTTTGATATTGTACATAATATCCCAGTGGGGAGAGGGTGATATTACTCTCCATATTGCGGGGGGCGTACAGCCCCTTGTGATGTGATTTGTAATACCCCGAGGGGGAGAGTGTGTTACTACTGCTCATATCTCCGGGGAGTAAAACCTCCTGTAATATGGTTTGTAATATCCAGAGAGGGAGAGTGTGACATTATTCTCCATATCACAGAGGGCTTACACCCCCTTGGTATATGGTTCATAATGTCCAGGGGAGGAAGAGGATGATATTACTTTCAATATCTCAGGGGGAGTACACCTCCCTGTGATACTGTTCATAATATCCAGAGAAAAAGAAAATGATATTACTCCCAACATTGCAAGAAGTTTACACCCTACTCTTATATTGTTTGTAATATCCAGGGGGGATGGGGAGATGATATTACACCTAATATCACAGAGGTTGTACACCCCCTTGTAATACTGGTCATAATATCCAGGAGGGGAGAGGATGATATTACTCACAATATCGCAGGGGGTGTACACTCCCCAGTGATATTGTTTGTAATATCAGGGGGTGAGAGGATAATATTACTCCCAATATCGCTGGAGGTATACATCCCCCTGTGATACTGTTTGTAGTATCCAAAAAGGAAGAGAATTATATTACCTAGAATATCACAGGTGGTGTACACACCCCTGTAATATTGTTTGTAATATTCATAAGAGGAGAAAATAATATTACTCCCAATATTGCAAAGGATGTATACCAACCTGTGATACTG
This sequence comes from Rhinopithecus bieti, assembly GCF_001698545.2. NCBI lineage: Eukaryota > Metazoa > Chordata > Mammalia > Primates > Cercopithecidae > Rhinopithecus > Rhinopithecus bieti. Next base: position 459,545 of record NW_016823480.1, read on the forward strand.
TTTGTAATACCTAGAAAGAGAGATGATGATATTACTCCCAGTATCGCAGGGGGTGTACACCCTAATGTGATATTGTTCATAATATTAAGAGGGGGAAAGAATGATATTCCTTCCAATATTGCAAGGGGTGTACACCCTCCTATGATATTTTTTGTAATATTAAGGGGGTGAGAGGATGATATTTCTCCCAATATCACTGAGTTGTACAACCTCCTGTGATATTGTTTGTAATATTTAGTGGAGGCAAGGCACAGGAGTACATCCTTCTGTGATATTGTTCGTAATACCAAAATAAGGAGAAGATGATATTACTTCCAATATTGCAAAGAGTGTACACCAACCTGAGATATTGTTGGTAATATCCAGAAGATGAGAGGATGATATTACTTCCAATATCACAGGAAGTGTACACCCCGCTTGTGATATTGTTCGTAATATCCAGGAAGGGAGAGGATGATGTTACTCCCAATATTCTAAACACCCTGTTTGTACACTTGATATTTTTTATAATATCCAGGGGTAGAGAGGATGACATTACTTCTAATATCGCAGGGCGTGGACCCCCCCCACCCTGCGGTATTCTTAATATTTGGGGGGAGAGGATGATATTACTCCCAATATCACAGGGTGTGTACACCCCCTTTAATATTGTTTGTAATATCAAGTGCAAAGAGGATGATATTATTCCCAATATCGTAAATGGTGTGCACCAACCTGTGATATTGTTTGTAATATCCAGAAAGGGAGAGGAAGATATTAATCCTAATAAAGCAGAAAGTGAAAACCACTTTGTGATATTGTTCGTAATATCCAGGGAGAGAGAGGATGATATTACTCTCAATATGGTAAACACCCTGTGTGTACACCCTCTGTGATATTGCTCCAAATATCCAGAGGAGGAGAGGATGATATTACTGCCAATATCTCACAAGGTGTACATTCTTCCTATTATATTGTTTCTAATATTCAGGAAGGAGCCAATGATATTACTCTTAATATCGCAGGGGGTTTACACCCTCCCATGATATTGTTCCTAATATCCAGGGTGGGAGAGGATGATATTACTTTCAATATCACAGGAGATGTACACCTTCCCTGTGAAGGTGTATTTTTACACCTGTATTTGTATTTTACTTCCCTGTATTTGTTCATAATGTTTGGGGTTGAGAAGATAATACTACTCCCAATATCGCAGGGAGTGTACACCTTCCCGATGATATTGTTGCTAATATCCAGTGGGGGAGAAGATGATATTACTCCCAACATTGCAGGAGGTGTACACCCCCTGTGATATTGTTCCTAACATCCAGAAGAAAAGAGGACAATATTACTCTCAATATTGAAGGAAGTGTACAGCCATCCTGTGATATTGTTCTTAATATCCAGGAAGAAAGAGAATGGTATTAGTCTTGATATCGAAGGAGATGTATACACCCCTGTGATATTGTTCCTAATATCTAGAAAAGGGAACAATGATATTACTCCCAATATCCCAGGGGGTGTACACCTTTTCTGTAATATTGTTTCTAATATCTGGAGGGGGAGAAATAGTATTATTCCAAATATTGCAGGGGATGTACACCTTTTCTGTGATTTTTTCCTAGTATCGAGGGGGAGGGACAGGATGATATTACTCTCAATATCACCCTTTGTGATACTGTTTTTACTATCCAGGGTAGGAAAGGATAATATTACTCCCAATATTGCAGGGGGTACACACCCGCCTTGTGATATTGTTCCTAATATCCAGGGAAGAGAGGATATTACACCCAATATCGCGGGAGATGTACACCTCCCTTGTGCTATTGTTCCTAATATCCAGGTGGGGAGAGTATAATATTACTTTCAATATCACAGGAAATGTACACCCCTCTTGCGATATTGTTCCTAATGTCCAGGGGTGCCTATGATATTACTGTCAATATCGCAGTGTGTGTACACCCCATCTGTGATATTGTTCCTAATACCCAGGGGATAGAAGATGATATTACTTCCAATATCACAGGGTGTGTACACTTCCCCTGTGATATTGTTTCTAATATCTGGGGGGGAAAGAATGATATTACTCCCAATATCACAGGGGATGTACACCCCCCCATTATATTGTTCCTAATAGATGTGTTGGGAGAAAATATTACTCCCAACATCGCAGGGGATATACACCACCCCCTGTGATATTGTTCCTAATATTTAGGGGGAAGAAGATGATATTACTGTCAATATTGCAGGGCATGCACACCTTTGCTGTGATATTGTTCCTAATATCCAGGCGGAAAGAAATTGATGTAACTTCCAATATCGCAAGGGGTGTACATTTCTTCTGTGATACTGTTCCTAGTATCCAGAGGGAAAGAAAATGATATTACTTTCATTATCTCATGGGTTGTACAACCCGCTTGTGATATAGTTTCTAATGTCTAGAAGGGGGGGATGATGATATTACTTCCAATATAGCAGGGAGTGTACATTCCCCCTGTGATATTGTTCTAATATTCAGGGGGGAAAGTTGATATCACTCCAAATGTTGCAGAAGGTATACAGGCTGCATGTGATATTGTTCCTAACATTCAGGGGGAGAGAGGATGATATTCTAAGTATCACAGTGGGTTTACACCTTTCCTGTAGTATTGTTCCTGATATTCAATGGGGGAGATGATGATATTACTCCTAATATCACAGGGGTGTACACCCTTCCTGTGATATTGTTAATAATGTTAATAATATCCAGGGTGGGAAAGGATGAGATTACTTACAATATCGCAGCTGTTGTTCACCACCCCTGTGATATTTCTTTTAATATCCTGAAGGGGAGAGGATAATAGTACTCCTAATATCGCAGGAGGTGTACACAGCCCCTGTCGTATTGTTCCTAATATCCGGGGTGAGGGAGAAGATATTACTACAAATATTGCAGGGACACTGCCCCTATGATATTGTTCCTAATATCCAGGTGGTGGGGAAGATGATATTATTCCCAATATTGCAGGGAGTGTACACTCTCTGTGATATTGTTTCTAATATACAGAGAGGGAAGAATGATATTACTCCTAATATCGAAAGGGGTGTACACTCCTCCTCTGATATTGTTTGTAATATTCGGGGAAAACGGGTGATATTGCTCCCCTTAGCGCGGAAGGTGTACGGCGCCCTGTTGTAACATGCAAAGGGTGAAAGGATGATATTACTTCCAATATCGCAGGCGGTGTACCCCCCTTTTGATGAGGTTCATAATATCCGAGGGGGGGAGGATAATATAAGTCTCCATATCACAGGAGGTGTACATCTCCATTTGATATTGTTCATAATATCCAGGGGGAGAGAGAATGATATTACTCCAATGTCTCAGAAGGTTTACACCACCCTGTGATATTGTTCATAATATCCAGGGGGAAAGAGAATGATATTACTCCCCATATCGCAGGAAGCGTACACCTCTTTGTGATATTGTTCATAATATCCAGGAGGAAGAGGATAACATTACTCCCAATATCACAGAAGGTGTAACTCCTTCCCCCGGGACACTGTTTGTAATACCTAGAGAAAGAGAGGATGGGATTACTCCAAATACGGCAGGGGGGTTATACTCCCCTGTGGTATTGTTTGTAACATCCAGAAGAAAAGATGAGGTTACTGGCAGTATCACAGGAGGTGTACACCTTTCTATGATATTGTTCGTGATATGTGTAAGGGAAGAGGAAGATATTACTCCCAATATTGCAGGGAGTGTATACCCCCTGGTTATATTGTTCATAATATTCAGGGGGGAGAGGATTGTATTACTCCCAATATCGCAGAACGTCTACCCCACCTTATGATATTGCTCATAATATCCAGACGAGGGAGAGGATGATACTACCCTCAATATCGAAGGGAGTGTAATAATCATCTTCTCCCCCACTGGATATAAAAAACAATATAACAAATGGGGTGTACACCCCCTGTGATATTGGGAGTAATATCATCCTCTGTATTCCTGAATATTAGGAATAAAATCAAAGGGCGGGTGTACACCACTTGTGATATTAATAGCATCTTCTCTTTCTCTAGGCATTAAGAAAAATATCACAGCAGGGGTGTACACTCCCCCTGTGATATTGAGAGTAATATCATCATCTCTTTCCCTGGTTATTAGGAACAATATCACAGGGGGGGTTTACACCCACTATGATATTTGTAGTAATATTATTCTGTCCCCTCCTGGATATTAGGAATAATATCACAAGAAGGTTGTACACCCTTTGTGATACTGGGAGTAATATCATCCTCTCTTCCCCTGGAAATTAGGAACAATATTACAGGGAGCGTGTGCACCCCCTGCCATACTGGTAGTAATGTCATCTTCTCCGCCCTGGATATTTAACGCCATATCACGGGGGTGGTGTACACCACCTGTGAAATTAGGATTAATATAATCCTTTCCTCTTTCGATATTAAAAACAGCATCAAAAGGGAGTGTACACTCCTTGCAATATTGGGAGTAATATCATCCTCTCTCCCCTTGGATATTAGGAACAATATCACAGGGGTGTGTACATTTTCTGCAATAATGGGAGTAATGTCGTCCTCTTCCCCCCAGATATTAGGCACAATATTACAGGGTGTGTGTACACTCCCTGCGATATTAAAAGCAGTATCATCCTCTTCCCCCCTGGTTATTATGAACAATATCACAGGGGATGGTGTATACCCCTGCGATATTGGAAGTTAGGTCATCTTCTCCCCCTCTGAATGTTAAAAATATCACAGAATAACTGTACTCCTCTGCAATACGAGGAGTAATATCATCCTCTTGTCTTCTGGATATTAGAAACAATATCGCAGTGGGAGTGTACACCCCTGCGACATTGGAAGTAATATCCCTTTCCCTCTGAATATTAGAAACAATATCAAAAAGAGGTGTACACCCCCTGCAATATTGGGAGTGATATCATTTATTCCCCTTATTTATATTAGGAACAATATCACAGGGAGGGTGTATACTTCCAGCGATATTAAGAGTGATATCATCCTCTTTCTTCCAGGATATTAGGAAGAATAGCACAGGGTAGGTGAACACCCCCTTCTATATTGGGTGTAATATCATCCTCTCCCTTCCTGGATATTAGAAGCTATACCACAGTGGCGTGTACAATCTCTGTGATATTGAAAGTAATATCGTTCTCTTTCTGTGTGGATATTAGGAACTATATCACAGAAGGGGATGTACACCCCCTTCAGTATTGGGAGTAAAACCATTTTTCTCGGTCTGGATATTAGAAAGAGTATCACGGTGGTGGGGGGGTGGGGGGGAGTGTACACCCTCTGCGATAGTGGAAGTAATGTCATCCTCTTTGCCCTTGGATATTAGGAACATCACTGAAAAGGGTGTACACACCCTGAGATATTGGGTGTAATATCATTTTATCCCACCCTAAATATTAGAAACAATATCACAATTGACAGTAATAATCCTGTCCTCCCCTGGATATTAGAAACAATTTCAAAGGGAGTGTGTACAACCCCTGTGATATCAGGAGTAATATCATACACTCTTCTTCTGAATATTGGGAATAAAACACAGGGAGGGTGTACATTCCCTGCGATATTGAGAGTAATATCATTCTCGTCTCCACTGGATGTTAGGAACAATTTCAAAGCGAGGGGTGTGTATATACAACCCCTGGGATATTGGGAGTAATATCATCCACTCTCCTAAATATTAGGAACAGTATTGCAGGGAGGGTGTACACTTCCTGCGATACTGGGAGTCATATCATTTTCTCCCCTGATGTGTATTAAAAACAATGTCACAGAGAGAGAATACACCCCCTGAGATATTGGAAGTAATATCATCCTATCCTTTTCTGAATATTAGCAAAATATCATAGGGGTGTACACCTTCTGTGATATTGAAAGTAATATGATCCTTTTCCTTCCTTCATATTAGTAACAATATCATGCCGGGGGTGGGTGTGTAAACTCCCTGTGATATTAGAAATAATATCATCCTCTCCCCCCATATACGGAGAACAATATTACAGGGGGGTTGTAAAACCCATGCGATATTGCAGGTAATATCATCCTCTCTCAACCTGGATACTAAAAACAATATCACAGTCAAGTGTACACCCTGTGCAATATTGTGAGTGATATCTACTCTTTTCCTAAATATTAGGAAGAATATTACAGGGACAGTGTACACTCCCTGCGATATTGAGAGTGATATCATTTTCTCCTCTCCTGTATATTAGAAACAATGTTACAGGAAGAGAGGGTACAGCCTCTGCGTGGTTGAGAGTAGCATTATCCTCTCCCCTCTTGAATATTAGGAAGAATATCAGAGAGGAATGTACATCACCTGTGATACTGAAAGTAATAATATTCTCTCACTGGAAATTGGGAACAATATCACAGGGAGTGTGTAAACCTTCTGCGATATTGGGAATAATATCATCCTCTCCCCGTCTGGATTATAGGAACAATATTACAGGGGGGATGTACACCCTTGCAATATTGGGAGTCATATCATCCTTTCTGCCCCTGGATATTAAGAACAATATCAAAGAAAGTTGTCCATCTGTTGCGATATTGGGATTAATATCATCCTCTCCCCGTCTGGATATTAGGAACAATATTACAGGGGGGATGTACGCCCGTGCAATATTGGGAGTCATATCATCCTTTCTGCTCCTGGATATTAAGAACAATATCAAAGAAAGTTGTCCATCTGTTGCGATATTGGGATTAATATCATCCTCTCCCCCTCTGAATATTTGGAATATCACAGTGGGGTGTACACAACCTGCGATATTGAGAGTAATAACATTCTCTTCCCTCCTGGGTATTAGAAACAATATCACAGGGGGGTGGTCTACACTTCATGCGATATTGAAAGTAATATCATACTCTTCCCCCCTGAATATTAGGGCTAATAATATCACGGGGTGGGTGTACACCTTCTGCGATATTGAGAGTAATATTATTTTCTCCCCCCCCCCCAGGGTATTAGAAACAATATCACAAAGGGATGTGTCACCCTCTGCGATATTGGGAGTAATATCATCCTCTTTCCGTCTTAATATTAAGAACAATATTGAGGGTTTACACCTCCTGTGATATTGGGAGTAGTATCATCCTGTCCTCCACTGGATATTAGAAACAATCTCACAGGGGGAGTGTACACCCACTGTGATATTGGGAGTAATATCATTCTCTCCCTTTCTTGATATTAAGAACAATATCACAAGGGGCGTGTAAACCCTCTTTAATATAGACAGTAATATCAACCTCTTCTCCCCTGAATTTTAAGAACAATATCACAGGAGGGGTATACACCTCCTGCGTTATTGCAAGTACTACCCTCTTCCCACCTTGCTATTAGGGGGAGGTTAACACCCTCTGCGATATTGGAGTAATATAATTTTTTTCCTTCCTGGATATTAGCAACAATACCACAGGTGGGGGATGTTCACTTCTGCGATGTTGGGAGTAATGGCAACTTCTTAACTTTCAAATATTTGGAACAATATCATCGAAGGACTGTACACCACCTACGATATTGGGAGTAATATCATCTTCTTCTTCTGTATATAGGAACAATATCACAGAAGGGGTATACACCCTCTGCGATATTGAAAGTAATATCATCCTCTTTCTCCCTTCATATTAGGAACAGTACCACGGGGGCGATTTGTAAACTCCCTGCGATATTGGCTGTAATATCATCTTCTCCCCCACTGTATATTAGGAACAATATCACATGTGGGGTGTACACACCGTGCGATTTTCAGGCCGTATCATCATCTTTCAACTTGAATATTAAAACAATATTACAGGGGGCTGTACATGCCTGCTATATTGGGAGAAATATTGTCCTCTCTTTTTCTTGATATTAGGAATAATAACACAGGAAGAGTGTACACTTCCTGAGATACTGAGAGTAATATCATTATCTCCCTTCCTGGATATTAAAAACAATATGATGGGGGGGGAGGTGTACCACTCCTCCGATATTGGGAGTCATATTATCCCTCTCCATCCCTGGATATTAGGAACAATATCACAGGGGGGTGTATACCCCCTGTGATATTTGGAGTAATATCAAACTCTTTTCCCCTGTATATTAGGAACTATATCACAGGGGGTGTGTACGTCATCTCCCTGCCTGGATGTTAGGAACAATATCACAGGGCGAATGTAAACCCAATGCGATATTGTGAGTAATACCATCTTCTCCTTCGCTTTATATTTGGAGCAATATCACCGGGGGGGGGGGGGTGTACACCCTGTGTGATATTGCAAGTAATATCCTCTTCCCCTGTGTATATTAAAAGCAATATCAGAGGGAGGGTGTACATTCCCTGTGATATTTGGCATAATATTATTGTCTCTTTCCTTGGATATTAGGAACAATATCACAGGGAAGGATTACACCCCATGAAATTTGAAAGTAATAAGGGGCCAAGCGCAGTGGCTCACACCTGTAATACCAGCACTTTGGGAGGCCGAGGCAAGTGGATCACAAGGTCAGGAGTTTGAGACCAGGCTGGCCAATATGATGAAACCTCCTCTCTCCTAAAAATACAAAAATTAGCCGGGCTTAGTGGCAGGTCCCTGTAGTCCCTGCTACTGAGGAGCCTGAGGCTGGAGAATCGCTTGAACCTGTAAGGCAGAGGTTGCAGTGAGCTGAGATTGCACCACTGCACTCCAGCCTGGGCCACAAAGCAAGACTCCATCTGAACAACAACAACCACAACAAAAAGTAATATTATCCTCTACCCCCTGGATATTAGAAACAATATCACAGGGAGAGTGCACATCTTCTGTGATATTGGGAGTAATATCATTTTTTCCCCTGCTAGATGTTAGAAATAATATCACAGGGGGGTTTACATCCCCTGCGTTATTGAGAATAATATTATCCTCTCCCCTGGGTGTTAGAAACAATATCACGGGGGCGGTGTACACACCCTGCAATATTGGGAGTAATATCACTCTCTCCCTGACTGGATATTAGGAACAATATCACAGATGGGTTACACCCCCTGCGATATTGAAAGTAATATCATCCTGTCCCTTCCTTTATATTAGGAACAATATCACAGGGGAGGTGTATTCCAGCTCTCCTCCCCTGCGTATTAGGAACAATATCAAAGAGGGGTGTACATTCCCTGTGATACTGGGAATAGTAGCATCCTCTTCCTCCCCTAGATATTAGCAACAATATCACGGAGGGGTGTACACCCTCTGCGATATTGGGAGTAATATTATTTTCTCCCCCCCAGATATTAGGAACAATATCACAGGGTGGGTGTAAACACCCTGTGATATTAAGAATAATATCATCCTCTCCCCTCCTGGGTATTAGAAATAATATCACAGGGGTGTGTACATCCCCTGTGATATTGGGACTAATACCATCCTCTCTTCCCTTGGATATTAGAAACAATATCACAGGGCAAGTTTACACTGCTTGCAATATTATGACTAATATCCTCTTATCCCTTGGATATTAGGAACAATTTCACACTGGGTGATGTACAGTCCTGCAATGTTTGGTGTAATAACATCCTCTACCCCCCTGGATATTAAAAACAATATCACAGGGAAAGTGTACACTTTCTCTGATTTTGATAGTAACATTATCCTCTTCCCCCCTGGATATTAGTAACAATATCACAGGATGGGTGTACACCCCCTGCGATATTTTGATTAATATCATCCTCTCCTCCTTTGGACATTAGGAAAAATATCACAGGATGGGCATACACCCCTTCGATATTTGGAGCAATATAATTTTCTCACTTCCCTGGATATTACGAACAATATCACAGAGTGGGGTACACCTTCTGTGATATTGGGAGCAGTGTAATCCTCTCCCCCCTGAATATTATGAACAATATAGCAAGGAGCTTTACACTCCCTGTGATACTGGGAGTAGTATCATCTTCTTCCCTTCTGCATACTACTGACAATATCACAGAAAGGTATGGACCCCCTGCGATATTGGCAGTAATATCATCCTCTTTCGTTCTGGATATTATAAACATTATCAGAGAGGGGTATAAACCCCCTTCGATATTTGTAGTAATACTATCTGTCCCCCACTAGATATTACAAACAGATATTACAATATCACAAAGAGATGTACACCTACTGCGATATAGGAAGTAATAGCACCCTCTTTCTTTCTGCGATATAGGGAGTAATATCACCCTCTTTCTTTCTTTTTATATCACAAGGTTGTGTAAATTTTCTGCGACATGGGGAGTAATATCCTCTCTTCTCCTGGATATGACAAACCCCTGAGATATTGAGAGTCATATTATCCTGTCTGCCTCAGATATTACAAACCATATTAGAGAGGGGTTTACACCCCCTATGATATTGTGAGTAATATTATCCTCTCCCCCTTTGCATGTTACAAACCATATCGCAGGGGCTGTACACCCTCTGTGATGGGGGACCTATATCACCTTCCCCCCCGATATTATGAACTGTATCAAAGGGGAGTGTACACCCCCTGCAACATAGGAAGCAACATAGGAAGCAACATTACCCTCTCCCCATTTGCATGTTATGAACCATTTACAGGGGGCTATACCCCCTTCCCTTTGTGAGGAGCAATATCACCCTCTGCCACCCTGGTATTACAAACCATATCAGAGGGGTGTGCACCCCCAGCGATATGGGGAGCAATATCACCCTCCTACCTATGGATATTACAAACCATATCACACCAATATCACCCTCCTCCGCCCCCAGATACTACAAACCATATCACAGCGGGATGTACACCCCCTGCGATATGGAAAGCAATATTACCTCCTCCTCCCCTGGATACTATGAACCGTATTACAAGAGGACATACACCCCACGTAATACGAGGAGCACCATAACCCTCTCTCTCCGTGGATACTATAACCACATCACTGTCTCTCCCCTGGATATTAGGAACCATATCACAGAGGGGTGTATGCCCCCTGCAATATGAGGAGCAATATTACCTTCTCACTCCTGGATATTATGGAACATATTAAAGCGGGGGTGTATACCCGTCACTATATGGGGAGCAATATCACCCTGTCTCTCCCTGGATATTACAAACCATATCACAGGCGGGTGCACACCTCTTGAGAAATGAGGAGCAATATCACTCTTCCCCCACCCCCGGATATTACAAACCATATTACAAAGGAGTGTACACCCCTTGCGATATGTGAAGCAATATCACCCTCTCCACCTGAATATTACGAACCATATCATGGGGGATGTACACCCTTTGGGATATGAGGAATAATATCACGCTGTTCCCCCCCAGATATTACGAACCGTATCACAGGGGGGTGTACATATGGAGAGCAATGTCACCCTTTCCCCCTGGATATTACCAACCGTATCACACTGGGGTGTAAGCTTCCCACGATATGGGGAGCAATATCACCCTCTCCTCTCTTGGATATTACAAACAAAATAACAGGAAGGTGTACACACCCCTTGATATAAGGAGCAATATCATTTTCTTCCCTACTGGATATTATGAACCACATTACATTAAGGTGTACACCCCCTGCGATATGGGGTGCAATATTACCCTCTTCCTCCCTGGATATTACAAACCATATCACAGAAGAGTGTACACCTCCTGCGATATGGAAAGCAATGTCACCCACTCCCCCTCTGGATATTATGAACCATATGATGGGGGTGTGTACATCTCCCGCAATATCAGGAGAAATATAACCCATTCCCCGCTAAATATTACAAACCATAGCACAGGGGGTGTACACACAGAATATTTACGATATAAAAGAAGGGTGTAAACCCCCTGCGATATATTAGAGTAATATTTTCTCCCCTTCTGGACATTAGGAACAATATTACAGTGGGGATGTACATGCCTTGCGATATTGGGAGGAATATAATTATCTCCCCACCTGAATATTGGAAACAATATCAAATGGGGGGTTTACACCTTCGGTGATTTGGGGAGTAATATCAACCTCTCCTTCACTGGATATTAGGAAAAACATTACAGGGGGATAGGTGTACACCTTCTGCGATATTGAAAGTAATATCACTCTCTCCCTCCACCCCCACCTATGAGAAACAATATCACAGGGGAGGTGTTCACGCCCTGTGATAATGGGAGTAATATTCTCTTTCTTCCTGAATATTAGGAACAGTATCACAGAGGGGGGTTATGCCTGTAATCTCAGAACTTTGGGAGGCTGAGGTGGGTGGATTGCTTGAGGTCAGGAGTTCAAGACCAGCCTGACCAACATGGTGAAACCCTGTCTCGACTAACACTACAAAAATTAGCCAGGTGTGGCAGCAGACGCCTATAGTCCTGAACTGAGGCAGGAGAATTGCTCAAACTTGGGAGGCGGAGGTTGCAGTGAGCCAAGATCGTGCCATTGCACTCCAGCCTGGGCAACAGGACAAGACTCCGTCTCAAAAAAAAAAAAAAAAAAAAAAAAAAAGAAATCACAGGGAGGTGTACACACCCTTCGAGAATGGGAGTAATATCATCCTATTTCTCCCTGAATATTAGGAACAATATCACAACAAGCGTATACACCCTCTGTGATACTGGGTGTAGTATCATACTTTCCCCCTCTGGATGTCACAGGGGTGGTGTACCCCTGTGACATTGGTAGTAACATCATCCTCTCCCCACCTGAATATTAGAAAAAGTATCATAGGAAGGATATCAACCCCTGGGATGTTGAGAGTATTATCATCCTCTTCCCCCTAAATATTAGGAACAATATCACAGGGGGAGTGTAGGCCTCCTGCGATATTGGGAGTAATATCATCCTCTTCCAGCCTGGATATTAGGAACTACATCACAGAGGGGGTTTACAACGCCTTCAATATTGGGAGTAATATCATTTTCCCCCTGGATATTAGGAACAATATCACAGAAGGAATGTATACCCCCTTGCGATACTGGGTGTAACATCATTCTCTCTCTGCTTGGATATTAGGAACAATATCACAGAAGGGTTGTACAACCCCTGTGATATTGGGAGTAATATCATCCCCCCGCTCTGAATATTAGGAACCATATTACAGGTGGGGTGTACACCTCCTGCAATGTTGGGAAAAATACCTTCCTCTCACCTTCTGGATATTAGGAAAAATATAACAAGGGAAGTGTACACCACTTGCAATATTGGGAGTAATATCATCCTCTCCCCCCACCCCGGATATTAGCAAAAATATCACAGGGAAGGTGTACACCCCCTGCGATATTGGGAGTCATAATCATCTCCCTCACTTTGTATTGTGAACAACATTACAGAGATGGTGTACATCCCCTTTGATATTAGGAGTAATGTCACCATCTCCACCCTGGATATTAGAAACAGTATCCCAAGGGGGTTCTATACCCTCTGAGTTATTGAAAATAAGATAATGCCTCTTTCCTCTGGATATTAAAAACAATATCACAGAGGGGATGAACATCCTCTGCAGTATTGGGAGTAATGTCATATGTCATCCTCTTTTGCCCTGGATATGAAGAACAATATCACAGGGTAGGTGTACACCCCCTGCGATATTTGGAGTCACATCATCCTTTCCTCTTTTTAAATATTAGGAACAATATCACATGGGAGGTGTACACACCCTGCGGTATTGGAGGTAATGCCATCCTCTCCCCTCCCTGGATGTTATGAACAATATAACAGAGAGATGTACACCGTCTGCCATATTGGGAGTAATATAATTTTCTTTCATTCTGGATATTAGAAGCAATATCATGAAGGGTTATACACCCTCCAGTGATACTGGAAGTAATATAATCATCTTCCCCTCTGGATATTAGGAATAATATGACAGGGGGTTGTACACTCCCTGCAATATTGGGAGTAATTACATCCTCTACCCCCCTGAATATTAGGAACAAGATCACAGGGCGGGCGTACACCACCTGCATTATTGAGAGTAATATGATTCTCTCCCCGTCCTCCCGGATATTAGGAACTATATCACGGGGAGAGGAAGACACCACCTGTGATATTGGGAGTAATATCATCCTCTCCGTTTCCTGAATATTAGAAGCAATATCAAAGGGGGAGTATCCACCTCCTGTTATATCAAAAGTAATATCACCTTCTTTTGCTGTGGATATTAGGAAAAATATCAGGACAGGGTGTATACCGCCTGCGATGTTGGGAGTAATATCATCCTCTTTCTCTCTAGATATTAAGAACAACATCACAGAGGGGGTGTAAACCCCTGCGATATTGGGAGAAATATTATCATTTCCACCCCTGGATATTAGAAACAATATAACAGGAAGGGTGTACGCCGTGTTCCATATTGGGAGTAATATCATCCTCTCCTCCCCCTCTGAAGAGAAAAAACAATATCACAGGGGGATCTACACCCCATGTAATATTGGGAGTAACATTATCCTCTTTTTCCCTGAATATTAGAAACAATATCACAGAAGTGATTTACAGCCCCAGTGATATTGGAAGTAATACTATCCTCTCCTTCCCTAGATATTGGAAACCATATTTCAGGGTGGTTGTACACCCGTGAGATATTGGGAGTAATGTTATCCTCTTTCCCCTTGAATATTAGAAACAATACCACAGGGAGAATGTACACTTCCTGAAATATTGGGAGTAATATCATCCTCTCCCTTTTTGGATATTAGAAACAATATCACAAGGGGGTGTGCATCCCCTGTGTTATAGGTCATAATATCATACTCTCTTCCCCTGGATATTAAAAAGAATATGATATGGGGATGTACATCCCCTGCAATATTAAGAGTAATATCATTTTCTCCCTTCATGGCTATTAGGAACAGTATCATATAAGTGGTGTACACTTCCTGCGATATTGGGAGTAATATTCTCTCTCTCACCCTGGAAATTAGGAACAATATCACAGAAGAGCTGTACACCTTCTGCGATACTAGGAATAATATCATCTTCTAAACTTCTGGATATTAGGAACAATATTGCAAGTAGTAATAGTACATTCCCTGCAATATTGGGAGTAATATCATCCTCTCCTCCCCTTGGTATTACGAATGATATCACAGGAGGAGTGTACACTCACTTCGATATTGGGAGTAATATCATCCTCCCCACCTCCTGGATATTAGGAACAATATCACAGAGAAGGTGTATACCCCCTGCGATATTGGAAGCAATATCATCCTCCCCACCCCATGGATATTAGGAACAATATCACGGAGGGGGGGTGTACACTCCATGCTCTATTGGAAATAATATAATCTTCTTTTTCCCAGATATTAGAAACTATATCACAGTAGGGAAGTACAACCTTTTCAATCCTTCAATATTGGGAGTAATATCATTTTGTTTCCCCCTGGATGTTAGGAACAATATCACAGAAGAAATGTACACCTTCTGCGATATTGGGAGTAACATCATTTTCTTCTCACCTGGATATTAGGAACAATATCACAGAAAAGGTATACACCCCCTATGATATTGGGCATAATATCATTTTCTTTCTACCTAACTATTAAGAACAATATCATGGGGGGTGGTGTACATCCTTTGCGATATTGGGAGTCATATAATCCTTTTCCCCCCTAGATATTAGGAACAATATCACGGGGGAGTGTACACGACCCCGTGATATTGTAAGTAATATAATCTCTCCCCCAAATATTAGGAACAATATCATGGGGGGGTGTACACCCACTGCGATATTAACAATATCATCGTCTTCACCCCTGAATATTAGGAACAATATCACAAGAAGGTTGTACGTTCCCTGTGACATTAAAAGTAATATCATCCTCTCCTCTCCCCACTCCAGATATTAGGAATAATATCACAGGGGAGGTGTACACTCCCTGTGATATTGAGAGTGATATCATCCTCTCCCACCCTTGGATATTAGGAGCAATATCACAGGGGGCTGTACACCTCCTGCAATATTGGGAGTAATATCATCTTCTCCCTTTCTAGATATTAGCAACAATATCATTGGGAAGGTGTACACCCCATGTGATATTGGGAGTAATGTTATTCTCTCCCCTTTGAATATTACAAACAGTATCACAGGGAAGGTTAAATCCCCTGCGATATTAGGAGTAATATCATCCTCTCTCACTCTGGATGTTAGGAACAATATCACATGTGGGGTGTAAACCCCCTTCAATATTGGGAGTAATATCATCCACTCCTTCCTGGATATTGGAGACAATATAGTAGAAAGGGTGTACACCACATGCAATGAGTAATATCATCCTCTCCTCCTCTTGGTATTTCGAGCAATGTCACAGAGGGTGTACACACAGGGTATTTACGATATTGAGGGTAATATTCTTTGTTTTCCCTGGATATTACCAACAATATCATGGGGGTGGTGTACACCATTTGAGATATTGGGAATAACATCATCCTCTCCCCCGCCTTGATATTATGAACAATATTTAAAAGGGGTGTACACACCCTGCCTTTTTGGGAGTAATATCATCCTCCCCGCCTCCGCCCCGGGATATTACAAACAATATAACAGGGTGGTTATACGCCCTGTGATATTAGGAGTAATATCATCCTCTCTCCTCCTGGATATTACAAAAATTATCACAGTGGGTGTACAAACAGGGTGTTTAGAGTATTGGGAGTAATATCATCCTCTCCCTTCCTGGATATTACAAACAGTATCACCACGGGAGGGGTGTACACTTCCTGTGACATTGGGAGTAATATCGTCCTTTCTCCTTCTAAATATTATGAACAATATCAGGTTGGTGTATGCCCTTTGTGATATTGGGAGTAATATCGTCTTTTCCCCCTTTTAATATCACAAACAATACCACAGGAAGGTGTACACTCCCTGTGATATTAAGCGGAATATCCTCGCCTTTGCTAAATATTATGAGCAATATCACAGGGGGCTGTACAGCCCCTGCGATATTGGAAGTAATATCATCCTCTCTCCCACTTAATATTATGAACAATATCACAAGAGGGTGTACACCCCTTGCGATATTGGCAGTAATATCATTTTTCCTTTTTCTTGATATTATGAACAATATCACATTAAGGTGTACACCCTCTGTGATACTGGATGTAACATCATCTTCTCTCTTCCTGGATGTTACGAACAATATTACAGGTTGGTGTACATCCTCTGCGATATTGGAAGGATTATGACCTTCTCCCCTTCTGGATGTTATGAACAATATTACAGGGTTCCAAGTAATATCATTCTCTCTCTTTTTGGATATTATGAACAATATCATGGGGGGTGTACACCTCCTGCGATATTAGGAGTAATATTATTCTCTCCCCTTTAATATTACAAACAGTATCACTGAGAGTGTACACACTCAGTGATATTGGGAGTAATATAATCTCCCTTCTGGATATTACAAAGAATATCACGGGGGGTGTACACCTCCTGCTATATTGGGAGTAATCATCCTTTTCCTCTCTGGATATTACGAACAATATCACAGGAAAGTGTACACCCCCTGCAATATAGGGAGTTGTATTATCCTCTCTTTTCCTGGATATTAAGGACAATATAACAAGGGGGTATACACCACCCGTGATATGGGGAGTAATAACATCCTCTCCCTCATTGGATATTATGAACAATATCACAGAAAGGTGTACACCCATGCAGTATGGGAAATAATGTTATATTCTCCCCTGCAAATATTAAAAACAATATCACAGAAGGGTGTACACCCCCTGCAATATTGAGAGTAATATCATCTCTTTTCACCTGGATATTACAAACAATATTACAGGGGAATGTACATCCCTTGAGATATTGAGAGAAGTATCCTTTTCTCCTTCCCTGGATATTATGAACAGTATCACAAGGGTGTATACACCCCCTATGATATGAAGAGTAATATCATCCTCTACTTCCCTGGATATTATGAACAATGTCACAGTGGGGTACACACCCCCTGTGATATGGCGAGTAATATCATCCTCTCCATCCTGGGATATTACAAACCATATCATGGAGGGGATGTGCTCCCTTGCGATATGGGAGTAATATCATTCTCTCCCCTTCATGATATTACGAACCATATCACCGGGTGGTGTACCCCCACCCTCGATGTGAAGAGTAATATCACTCTCTTTCCCCCAAAATATTACAAACCATATCACAGGGGGTGTACACCACCCACGATATGGGGAGAAATACCACCCTCTCCACCCAGGGACATTACAAACCGGTATCACAAGGAGGTGTATTTCCCCAGTGACATGGGGAATAATATCAACCTCTCCCCCACAAGGTGTTACAAACCATATTATGGGGGTGTACGCCCTCCGCGATATGAGGAGTAATATCACTCTCTCTCTATTCCCCAGGATATTACTAACCATATCACAGGGGGATGTAGGCTCCACATGATATGGGGATGAAGATCACCTTCTCTCCTTCAGGATATCATAGAGGGTGTATGCCCTCCACGATATTGGGAGTAATATCACCCTCTCTACCTAGGGATATTATGAACCATATCACGAAGGGGGTGTACCCCCCACTCCGCAATATGGGAGTAATATTATTCTCTCCCCTTGGGGATATTACGAACCATGTCACCGGGTGGTGTACCCCGGACTCCACAATATGAAGAGTAATTTCACTCTCTTTCCTCCAAAATATTACAAACCATATCATGGGGGGCTATACGCCACCTGCGATAAGAGGAGAAATATCATCGGGATATTACTAACCATATCACAGGGGGGTGTATTCCTGGGCAATATAGGGAATAATATCACCTTCTTCCCCCCAAGATATTACAAACCATATCACAGGGGAGTGTACATCCTCCACAATATAAGGAGTCATACCACCCTCTTTTCCCGGGGATATTACAAACCATATCACAGGTGGGTGTAGGCCCCACACGATATGGGGAGTCCACCTTGTCTCCTTTGAGATGTTATAAACCATATCATAGACGGGTGCAGCCCCCTTGGATATGGAGAATAATATCACCCTCCCCTCCCCAAATCATTACAAACCATAGATGGTGTCTTTGCATTCCTGGGCTGCCCACCACAGCTCTGGAGTGATCTCAGGGTTTATGTTCCTTGTCCAACTTGGAGACAGCAGAGAAAGGGACCTTAGTAGTAGCTGTAGCCAAGAGCCTTTTGCTGGTCTCCTGGGGGTCCCACTTCAGAGAGATGCAGGTTCACTATTTCTCAGTGCAATCACCCCATGATGGTGGGTCTGTGCTGTTGTCCCCAGCTTGTGTTCTCTGCCTGGTGACCAGCAGTGGCGGGGGGTGGAAGTTATTGGAGATGGACTGGAGTATTCTCTTTGGGTTGACTGCAGTTTGTTATAGGTGTGGATAAGGCACTTAAAGTCTTTGCTTGTTCAGTAATTCGAGGGTAGCAAAGGCAGTTCCACTGCAGAGACAGTGACGTAGAGGCTTTCAGTTGCCCTTGGGCACTCTGTCTCCAAGAAATATAGAGCTGCTCTTACTGGGGGTGTTCAGCCAGCAGGGTGGGACAGATACATTGCTGAATGAACTTTGGTTTCCAGTTGTTGGGAAGCAGGAGGTCGAAGGCTCAGAGGGAGGAGATTGGTCTCCTCTCTGTACAGTGGCTGTGGCATACTGTAAGTTTGACTGTAGCCCTCAGGCTCTTTGTTTCTTCCCTAGACCAAGGACAGCAGGGATAGAACTCTTACTGTGATAGTGGCAGAGGGGCTGTAGGATGCCTATGGGAGACTATCCTTGAGGAACCTCTGGGCCACTACCAGTGGGTATGCTCACCTGCGGGTGTGACGACTGTGTTCATGAGCTAGGGCTTGGCCTGGTGTATAGTGAGGGTGGGACCTCTCAGGGTAGAGGGGCTGGACTTCCCTCTGTATGGTGGCGGCAGTGTGCTGGAGGTACTAGCATAATGACTAGGCCCTTTGTTCCTTCCCAGTCTGAGAGATGTTAGGGCTGTAGCATTTCAACTGTATTGGTGGAGAGGTTGTGGGTTGACTGGGATTTCTTCCTTGGAGAAATGCTGGGCTTCCTTTGATTGTGGTGATCAGGTGGGGGTAGTGTGGTTGCCTGTCACTTTTCTGTTAAATTCCAGTGTTCTCTCTTGGATTATCTATTCACACTACGATTATTCACTCACTGTTTGGTTCTTTTTAGTGGAGGAAGTTAGTATGAAATGCCCCTAGTCAGCCATCTTGAATCTGGGCATTTGTATGTTTTCTGTAATGTACAGAATATTACATTAACATTGTTGATAGGTTCTTGGAAATTGAACCAAGATAGGTTCCTTGCTATATGAAATGAAATAGAAGAAAACCAATTTTACCGTAGACTAATTGATATAAACTAGAGTTAAACTTCTATAGCATATTTCTGTTCACAAAAACATCACCAAAATTCTAAATAAAGACCAAAACACTTAAACACTGAAATAAATGTGAGTTCTCTCTCTGCAAATATGTGTGTGTGTGTGTGTGTGTGTGTGTGTGTGTGTATATATATACATGAAAAATTAATAAAAATAAGATAATGATTCACCCAGTTATTTCAGTTTAGGGTTGCAAGTGGTCAGAGCCAATCTAGGCAGCACAGGGCACAGGTGGGAGCCAACCCTGGACAGATGCCATCCCATTGCAGGGCGCACTGTCACCCATCTCCCCAACACACAAACTCACTAGGACCAGAAACCATTAAGACTCGCCAATTCACCTAATATACACATCTTTGGGATGTGGGAGGAAACCAGAACACCTGGAGAAAGCCCATGCTGATATGGTGAGAACATGCAAACTACACAGACAGTGGCCCTAGTCAGGAATTGAGGTTTTTTTCCTTCATCCATATTATAATAAAATGATGTTGAACTAAATGAAGTTATTTTGGGACATGCTGTATTCTGCAAAGAACTTTCCTAATTTTCTGTTCACTTTTTAAATTCAAGTGTGTTGATGTTGTTGGCCGGTTTTAATGTTGACACATCTTTCAGTCCTTTTGTTATTTTTATTTCTTCCATTGCTTCTAAAATAGCAACGCCCTTGTTTCTCTAGAGTTAATAAATATTTGCTTTTATACTCTTCCAATTTATGAGTTCAGCTTTACATGTAAATTATTTGAAGATGTTGTGCAAGCTGCATTAATAAATTTTAACTATTTTTTATTTAATTTCTAATAGAAATATTTAATATTTGTGGAATAATTCATGAAGTCACTTGCCTTCTGAAAGTGGTTCAGTGTACTTAGGCTGTACTAGGAGTATCTAGCATATTTTATTTTCAGTGAAAATATCCATGACTTTATCACCTGATAATCCTGTTTTATCAGTTTATACTTGTTTTATCAGTGCATCGTTCCTTTCTGAAGAACTAAGTCATGTTTTCCCAGAAAAAAAAGAGTAATGTGACATAGCATCATCATTTTAAGCAATGATATTTATAAAATATTATCTTTAGAAAAAATGGCTGCTTTCCTTTTTTTTTTTTTTTGCTATCTAAGTTTTATTTAAGGAGTAGAGTGATAATATGAATACAATAAGCTCAGGTAACATGTAATAATTGTATTTGGATAATTTTAAATGTTATACCTTTGTATATAATGAATTTCCCTGAAAAGGAGGTTCATTGAGTCTATCTGAAAACACTGTTCTCAAAATGTGTAGTGTGGTAGTTGCGCATTGCATAATAGTCATGTATTTAGCATCATTGATAGTAAACTAAGAGGCCATGATTGCGAAGATGAACCTCAGAGTAACTTGGGGTGGCAAAAAGAAACATTTTGAAACAAATGATAGATACAATGTGGCACCAGTTTTCTACTTCAGCTCTCCAACACATTTTCATATCTGCTTAAATGTTCTCTTCAAAGAACGTATGTGTTCTTTTTGTTGTTGTTGTTCTAACTCAGAATGGGAGTCATTATCTTCTCTATTTGGGTCCAAGCCTCTGGAAGGCAGGGAAAATGGCTCTTCACTCTTACTTGTGTAGTACCTACAACACCATTCTGTAATATTCAAATGATTGATTTCTTCAAGATGGTGACAACTCAGAGGAGGGACCATAACTGTAAGGAAAACTGCAGATTTCCTTAATATAATCAAATTACAAGACTCTGAGATTAACAATAAAAAGGGTGTACCTAGGTGGGAAAGGTTGCCTTTGACTCTTACCATGGAGACTGTTATCTCTTGCCAAATCCTCCACCATCCTAGCTCCAGGGAACAACAGTCAGGGATTTGTGAAACAGCTATGCTTTTCCAGGAGGATATGATGTCATTTCTGTCAACTCTGGAAGACTAGGGTTTAACTTATTAAAGGAATCAGTGGGATTTCCTTTCAGGAGTCAGTTATTTCTTTCCAATTATAGCACTGTATTTGCCCTTGTTCGATTTTTCAACCCTGGCCTCTAGAGTCACTGCTCCCGATTACTCCTTAGTACTCTTAACCTCACTTTACAGAAAAGGGAAAACTGAAACTCAGAGAGATTAAATGACTTGGCTAAGGTTAAAAAATGGGTCATCTTGAATGTGATATAGAAACCAATTCTGTTGGTCATATTTCATAGGTTTCACTATATGTGACTACACCATCTGCTCTAGACTGATTCAATCCTGCTTTTCTTCTTCATATTCTCTAGCAGAATTGTGCTGTTGATCAGTTTTTGGTGACAAGCATGCCATTTGTTCTCATGTGGACTGCTATCTTTAACTTCAGTATATCTTAGGTGTTCTGGGTTTGTTCATTTGTTTTGCCACTGATTCCATTTTATTTTTTAGAGTGCATTCTCAATTTTATGAAGGCATTCTACCATTAAGTGTCTTTCTATTTTATGTTTTATTTACTTGGTTAAATGATGAACTCATCTCTTGCCTTTTTAAAAATTGTATTTTGTATTTTGCTTTAAAAATGTCTTGCTCTTTCCATTCCCGTCAATGCTTAACTTACTACAGATCTCACTGGCTGACCTCACTGATTCTAGTCCATCCTACACACTACCAGATTAATGTTTTTAAACACATATCTTATTTTATTCTTCTCAAAAGCCTGCAATTCAGGATGATGAGTGATTGATGATGAAGAGAGACGTAAAATATTTTCAAACTCAGTTCTGGCATTTGTGACAGAAGCACTGATGATAATACAAAAGGAAAGAGACTTTTCACATAGGAATTAAAACCTCTGGAATAGAATATGATCCAGGTGGACAAGGGCAAGAGAAAAGAACCTAAGAAGAAGCAGCAATTGGAAATGGAAACAACCTCACACTGGTCTAAAGATCTTTCCCAAGTTAAACATCAGCCATAGGATTACGGGTTCTTATGTGGCCAGCCGATCCTGATAAGTCTTTTCCAATGTCTCATAATGTCTCTTGAAGAAAATGACCTGAGCCTGGAGCACTGCATCTTAGTTTGTGAAGTTCTCTTAAGCAGAGTGCTATGGGATGGACAGGGACAGATGTGGCGTATTACGGATCTTGAGATACATCTTTCTAGCACATCAGAGAGCAAAACACTAGAATTAGGAAAGAACCCATCACAGTGTAGCAAAGTCATGTTGACAGAAAATCTACTAGACATTGGGGGTTGGACTAATAGGTGAGAACAGCATCCTGTTATTTAGCTTTAGATTTAAGAAGGGATTTGAACAAGAACTGTGTACTGCATGGACATAAATTATGCCAAGATTATAAGTTTGAAAAATACCAAGTGGTGAGAGCTTTTTCCCATATAAGGAGTAAACAGAAAGTAATCAACAAGGAGACTTTAGACAAAGTACTTTAAATTTAGGGAAAGGGAACATTATCTTGAAGAGGCAGAAGTAGGGTGAATCGTAGTGATGGATTTATTCCAGAATCCAAAGCAATCTTGATGAAAACTGTTTGCCATTCTCTATAGGGTGAAAGAAGAATGTTTTCTATGAAACAGGAGAAAAATGTTGAAAAAGAAATACAGAGGATTGGAAGAAGGGGTAGATTGAAGACGTTTCACAGTGAGCAGATCTATGCAAACATGCCCCTAAAGGCTGAGGATGCTGAGAGGCTGAATAAAGAGACTGACAAACCCAGTTTCTCAGAAAGAAACATTTAATGGTGACCTACAAACAGAGACCTCCCCTTGGGCTGTGGCAAGACAAGGTGGTGGATCCTTACACGATTATTCTCAGTCAGACCCAGGGCTTATATACTGCAGAGAAGAAATGTGTAGGAGAATTGAAGTTGACTTTTCAGGAAAAGACAAGAATGCTTTGTGAATCTGCATAATGGAAGGATTTATGGCCAAGATTGTTTTGACCCAAGGGCAAGATTTATGATAGTAGTAGATAAAATAGAAATCCTGTTTTTCCAATTTTTATTTCAGATTCAGGGAGTACATATGCAGGTTTGTTAAATGAGTATATTGCACGATGCTGAGGCTTGGGTATGAATGATCCCATTACCCAGGTACAGAGCATAGTACTCAATAGTTCATTTTCAGTACTTGCCCGCCACCCTCCTTCTCTCTTCTAGTAGTTTCCAGTGTCTATTTTTCCCATTTTTATGTTTATGAATACCCAATGTTTAGCTCCCACTTATAAGTGAAAACGTGGTGTTTGGTTTTCTGTTCCTGTGTTAATTCACTTAGGACAATAGTCTCCAGTTGCTCTTTTATATGGGTGCAACAGACATGACTTCATTTTTTATGACTACATAGTATTCCATGGTGTATATGTACTGTGGTTGCTTAATTCAGCACAACATTGATGGGCACCTAGGTTGATTTGATATCTTTGCTATTGTGTATCGTGCTGCAATGAACATACAAGTTCATGTGCATTTTGGTAGAATGATTTATTTTTCTTTTGGATATATATCCAGTAATGGGATTTCTGGATCAAATGGTAGTTCTGTTTTAAGTTTCTTGAGAAATTTCCAGACTGCTTTCCACAGTGGCTGAACTAATTTCCATCTCCATCAAGAGTGTGTAAGTGTTCTCTTCTTCACAACCTCACCAGCATCTGTTATTTTTTGAATTTTTTATAATAACCATCCTGACTGTTATATGAGATGGTATCTCATTGTGGCTTTGATTTGCATGTTTTTGATAATTAATGATGTTGCAGTATTTTTTCATATGTTTGTTGGCCGCATGTATGCCTTCTTTTGAGATGCCTGTTTATGTCTTTTGCCTTTTGTTTTCTTTTTCATTTTTTTATTATACTT
>NW_016823481.1:0-797 GCF_001698545.2 Rhinopithecus bieti
ATTCACACATCACAAAGCAGTTTCACAGAAAGCTTCTTTTTGGCTTTGATCTGAGTATATTTCCTATGTCACCATAGACTTCAAAATGAAAACAGTGCTAACAAGCTGCTAAATGAAAAGAGCGGTGTAAGTCTGTAAGATGAATTCACACATCACAAAGCTGTTTCTCAGAAAGTTTCCTTCTGGTTTTACAACAGAATATTTACTTTTCACTATCAGCCTCAATACCCTCCAGAATATCCCATTGCAGATTCCATGAAAACAGTGTTAGCAATCTATTCCTCGAAAAGAAAGAGGTAACATTCTGAGATGAGTTCACACATCACAAAGAACTTTCTCAGAAAGTTTCCTTCTTGTTTTATCTGAGGATATTTATTTGTCACCATAGGCTTCAATGCAATTCAAAATATGAATTATCAGATTCCCTAAAAAACACTGCTACCAAACTGATCCATGAAGAGGATCGTGTAACACTATGAGATGAATTAACACATCACCAAGCCGTTTTTCAGAAACACTCTTCTGAGTTTTTACAAGAGGATGTTTCCTATGCCACCAAAAGCTTCAATATGCTCCAAAATATCCCATTGTGGATTCCAGGAAAACAGTGTTAGTAAACTGCTCAATGAAAACTACAGTGTAATACTGTGAGTTGAATTCACACATCATAAAGCACTTTCTCAGAAAGTTTCTTTCTATTTTATCTGAGAATATTTCATTTTCACTATAGGCCTCAATGTGCTTCTTTTGTTTTTTGTCTGAGGATATTTCCTTTGTCACCCTAGGCTTCAATATGA
>NW_016823482.1:0-802 GCF_001698545.2 Rhinopithecus bieti
GGGCATGCCAGGGTAGGGCTTGGAGTTCCAAGGGCTACGTCCCGCATACCACCACAAGTGCCCAGGAGGCTGTGGAAGGGGTCCAGGCTTCAGGCCTGCACTCAGCTTCTCCTGGTCCTGAGGCCAAAAACCTAGCAAGGGAGCGCAGCCGAAGCAGGATCCCAAACCCCCTTCCTACTCTTCAAGAGGAAGGGGCCTCGGGGCACAACCCCATGGGGGCCTTCCTCCTGCCAGGCTGCCTGTCACAGCACCGACACCTTCACCGCAGGGAAACCCACTCCTGTGAGGAGAAAACCACCAAGTACCACAAGAAGCCACGTCTCCCGCAGCGTCTGCTGAGACCAATCAGCGACAGCAGCAGCCGGGCCCCACGCAGCAGGCACCGACTCCGAACCCGCCACGCACACCACAACGCCGCCCATCTTGAAGCTCAGCTTCGACTCATCAGGGCCCTCTTCCAGTAGAGCTCGGCATGTCTATCTTCCCTGGGCTCACAGAAAGGAGCGAGACTCAACTCCGACTGTGAACAGAGACAAGCTCCCACTAGCTGTGCCGATAATCTCCCTACCTCTGGCCTGGAAAGGGGCCAAGCGCAAATAGCCATATTTTGCCCGCACAGGTACAGAATTCAGCCAGCTCTCTCAATGGAGTTGTGACAGGTCAACTCCAGGCTCCTCAGTGCTCTGGTGTTCACCTCGGGCCACTGCACATTTGAAACGTGGCTTTGGACTCCTCTAGGTTGCTCAGTGTCACGGCCCATTTCAGACACTGCAGGCCCCTGCCGTGGTGTCAGTACCCAGGA
>NW_016823483.1:0-573 GCF_001698545.2 Rhinopithecus bieti
TGTGTGAGAGCTCTGAGGCATATGGTGAAATAGGGAATATCCTCTGATGAAAACTAGAAAGAAGGTTTCTGAGAAACTGTTCTCTGATGAGTGAATTAGTCTCACAAAGTCACACTTTCTTTTCATGGAGCAGTCTGTTACCACTCTTTTGGGGAATCTGAGAAGGGATAATTTTATCGCATTGAAACTTATGCTGACAAATGAAATATCCTCAAATAAAAACGAGAAAGAAGCTTTCTGGGAAACTTCTTTGTGAAGTGTGAATTCACCTCACAGAATTACAGCTTTCTCTTCATGAAGGAGTTTGCTAACACTGTGTTCCTGTAATCTGCAAAGTGATATTTGCGAGCGCACTGAGGCTTATGTTGAAAAAGGAAATATCCTCAGATGAAAACTAGAAAGAAGGTTTTTGAGAAAATGTTCTATGATGTGTGAATTCTTCTCACACAGTTACACATTCTTTTCATGCAGCAGTCTGGTACTACTGTTTTTGAGGAATCTAAGAATTGATGATTTTTTTATCGCATTGTAGCCTGTGCAGAAAAGGAAATATCCTCAAAAAAAAAAACAAGA
>NW_016823484.1:0-576 GCF_001698545.2 Rhinopithecus bieti
GAACGCCTTTTGCCCCCGCGGGCCACCCTCCCAGCCCCAAGCGCCCACTCCAGGGTCAAAGGAGACTTTTTGGAGGAGGCCAGCGAGAGGGAAATACAAATTAAAACTTCCACTCACCTTCGCGAATCCGCCTAAAGTAGTGACTCTGGTGTAGAGACCGTGAAGATCCAGCTCCTTCCCACCCACCGCAGGGATTTTTTTAAAAGGCGACCTGCAAGAGAGAGAAAGCCCTGCACTTGTCAGCCGGGACCCCGTGCCCGGCCCGGGCGGGAGAGCCCCGTTCGCCCCGGCTCGCCCCGGCGCTGCCCCCCCGGTTCTGCTCTCACCCTCTGCTGTGGTGGAACTGCCGCAGCTCGTCCAGGAAAGCGAGTCCCTTTCTCCGCTCGTCCGGAGGCGCCTTCCCCGTCGAGTTTGCCATTATTTTTTCAAAGGAGGTTTTTAAAAAACCCAGATCGGTGTTTTAAAAGCGCCCCCCGCTCCCAGCGCTTCCTACCAGAGCCCGGAGCCCATTCCTCGGCCGGCGGCGGCGGGGCTCAGTCATGGGCCGGCGGTGGCGGCGGCGGCGGCGGCGGCGGC
>NW_016823485.1:0-572 GCF_001698545.2 Rhinopithecus bieti
TAAATAAATAACAGCTGTCCTAAGACTTTTTGTCACCCACAAACGATTGTTGTCTTGATTTGATCCTCTTCAAGAGGTGATTTATAGTCTGCTATAGAAATTTGCCAGGTGCTTTTAAATGCAGGTTTCTGATAACTTTGGAGACTGCAACATTAGAACAGAGGAAAAATTTTCAGGACTCTCATGGAGAGCTAAAATATTAATGAATATCAAGCAGAAAAGGAGTTTATGGCATGAACTGAATTAATAGAAGACAAAAGTAATATTTTTGACCTTTTTCTTAAAATGCTGCAAATCCTTTTTTTTGTTTTCAGAGTCAAAATATTTTAGCTATTTACAGTTTTAACAACTGAGGAATGTGTACTTCTGTAAAAAAAATTTGGAGCATATTTGTTTTTCTCCACCTGATTTCTCCAGAATGTGGAAATCTATGATTTTTTTTTTTAATTTACAGAAATATAGTTATTTGCATACGTGCCATAAGCATGTTTTCTTTTGCAACAGGGCCCAATTGGAGACACTGGTAATTTCATGAAGACTTTGACTGGAATGGAGTGCTTTCCTTGAAGAAA
>NW_016823486.1:0-489 GCF_001698545.2 Rhinopithecus bieti
TAGATAAAATTAGCCTTAGACAAAAGGCTATGTGTGTCCTGCTTAATAGAGGTTAAAGGAAGCTTTGGAAGAATTAAGTTGTTTCCAAGTCATAGAACAATGGACAGGTATATTTAAAGAAATAAAAAGTATCGAAAACCCAACAAACTAAAATTCTCAAAATCGAATCAGTTATGTAAAGAAGCATGGAAATTTGACCCACAATGAAGAGAAAAGTCAATCAATATAAAGAAAATTACTGAGTTACTAGGCAAATACATTAAAATAATTTGTTTTAATAATTCCACATGTTCAAGAAGTAGAATACAGAAGTGGTTCAATAAATAAATGTTATAAAGTTACTCAAATCAAACTTTTAGAAATGAAAAACTTTCATGCCTGAGATGAAGACACTGAACGGAACTGATAGAAGATTTGACAATGTAAAAGAAAAGATTAGTGAACTTGAAGCAACAGCAATTGAAACTACCTGAAATGAAACACAAACTG
>NW_016823487.1:0-1458 GCF_001698545.2 Rhinopithecus bieti
TTTTATAACAAAACTACTTGGCTGGTGACCTTCTCAAAATAATTTGAGTCCTTTAGGATGAGGAAACTGAGGCCTTGGGGGTCACCCAGCCCTTTGGTGGCAGAATAGAAACCAGATTTCTTTCTTTCTTTCTTTTTGAGACGGAGTCTCGCTCTGTCACACAGGCTGGAGCGCAGTGGTGCAATCTCAGCTCACTGCAGCCTCCACCTGCCAGGGTCCAGTGACTCTCCTGCCTCAGCCTCCCGAATAGCTGGGATCACAGATGTGCACCACCATGCCTAGCTAATTTTTGGATTTTTTAGTAGAGACGGGGTTTCACCATGTTGGCCAGGGTGGTCTCCAGCTCCTGGGCTCAAGTGATCCACCTGCCTCAGCCTCCCAAAGTGCTGGGAGCCACTGTGCCCGGCCAACAACTAACTTTTGACACAACACTCTATTGGAGGGCAAAGAAACCAGAGATCAATATCTGCCCCTCAATGTTTGTAGTCTAATTGGAGAAACTAAATCATCACATAAGAGCAAGTGACCTAGCAGCAAATACAGAACAATATATACACATTGAGCACAGTTAAACATCATTAACATAGACTCATGAATCTTACCTTCACAAAGATTTGGATGGTCAGCTCTAAGAATTATTTTCTTACTGCATAGGAAGCAATTCTAAGGAAATGAGCCATGCAAACCAGGTCATAATAGGCACCTCTGTATCCTATTTGAAATACAACATCTCCATTCTTCTGAAATCAGTAGTGAGACTACTGCTTACATGTTATAATTAAATGTTATAATTAAAAGTGTGGGCCATGTAATCAGACTGTCTGGGTGCAACCAGGTCATACCACTTATTATCAAGGGACTTCGGGCAATTAGTTAATCCCCTATACCTCAGTTTTTTCATCTACAAAATGGGAATACTAACAGTACAAACTTCAGGGGCAATGATGAGCTTTAAATGAGAAATACATGTAAAGTGCTAAGAATTGTTCCTTGGACTTAGTAAATCACAATAAATGCTAGCTGTTATTATTATTGTACAAAAAAAAAAAAAAAAAAAAAAAAAAAAAACCTGGCCCGGGCATGGTGGCTCATGCCTGTAATCCTGGCACTTTGAGAAGCCAAGATGAGAGCATCATTTGACTTCAGGAGTTCACGACCAGCTTGGGCAACATAGTGAGACCTCATCTCTAGTCTTATAAAATTTAATTCATAAAATATTTTACAGACTGATAAGCTGCGTGATTTTGACCCATTCCAAGTAAGTCACTATCTTTCTTTTCTTTTCTTTCTTTCTCTTTCTTTCTTTCTTTATTTCCCTCCCTCCTTCCCTCCCTTCCTCTCTCTCTCTCTTTCTCCTTCCTTCCTTCCTTCCTTCCTTCCTTCCTTCCTTCCTTCCTTCCTTCCTTCTGA
Source organism: Rhinopithecus bieti (assembly GCF_001698545.2). Lineage (NCBI taxonomy): Eukaryota > Metazoa > Chordata > Mammalia > Primates > Cercopithecidae > Rhinopithecus > Rhinopithecus bieti. The sequence continues at coordinate 1,411 of NW_016823487.1, forward strand.
TGGAATCTCACTCTGTTTCCAGGCTGCAGTGCAGTGGCACCATCTCCA
>NW_016823488.1:0-7114 GCF_001698545.2 Rhinopithecus bieti
AATATTTTCCTAATATCTCAGCTCATTTAATTCTATTGATCCACTGAAGAGTATAATGGCACTGAAACTGGGATTAATAGCACCTCCCTTTTCCAGTGCTAAGAGCTTTCCTATTGAGCCTGTGGACCATCACACGAAATCATAAATGTAGACAAAAAAGTAGAGTGACCTTTATAAGCCACTGTTGTACTGAAAAATTCAGTAAACCTTAGAACATCATTTTCAATTTTATGGCACTGTTTTCTTAAATAATAAGAGAAAGGTGGGGGGAAGGAAAAACTGACCCCTGTTCAGCATTTACTTAAGCAGAATTGGCATTAATAGAGTATTCTGTCAAAAATTCAAGCTCAAGAAAATGTATGGCTTTGTCCACAGCAGCAGCTATCTTAGCAGATTGCACTGTCACTGCTTCACACAAAGCGCATTGCAACACCATTAGTGGACATAAATAATGCACAAGCTCTTATGCAGTACTCAGCTAAGTGCATGGAAACCTTGGGCTCCTGTTGTCAGAAATTCAATGGATTAGTACCTAGATTTATTTTAAGTCTGTAAAGCACTTTGTTCTTGACAGCGTTCAAAGTAGAAAGAGTGCTATCCTGAATGTGCATCTTAATACTGTCATTCCTGTCTTGTAAGAGTAGATGATATATGGGCTGCAATATTTCGTTTTAATATTTAAAGTTTTCACTGTGCAGATGCAAAGAAACTGTAATCTTTATACATCATCTTTAGAAAATATGGAAATTTGGACATTGCCTGTCTTTGTAAGTTAATACTGTGCATATGAAATCATATTTGATGGGAATTTTAGCACATTTTAATCTAATTAGCAGTATTTACAATTCTGTAATTCTTTTAACTACATAGAGTATTGTTTCTTTTTTGAAGGCTAAGTGATTTTACAAAGTTAACATTTTGCTGAGCAAGAACTATTCTAAAATGTTTCTCAAAATTGCTTCCCTATAACTTCAGAGATTGGGGGCAGTTTCTGCCTGTAGATATGTTCAGGATTTAAGCCTGATAATCTTCCATGCATTGAAAGGATAAAAGATACTCTTGTGTAAATTAAAAACAGTTTTCTGTTGATATTGGAGATGTAATAGGAGAATGGAGATATCTCATGTGAAGGTCAATCTTTCTCAATTCTATGAAGACATAAAATCTTATTTTAAAATAATAACAGTTACCTTTTCACTCAGCCTACATGGTTCATGAATTTCAACACAATTTGTTGAAATGTCACTCAATGAATTAACTATTCATTATCAAGCTCTAAGATTCTAAAGTGAAATATGTAACTAATAATTATTTATAATTACATATATTAAGACCATTTATTAAGCTACTTGCAGGATGTCATGTCAAACAGTTCATATTTGACCACATCTGACTCTTACACTAAAATTTCATTTTTAACACAAGTTTCTCAGGATTGTGAAGACTAATTTCATTTTAATTACAACGTTCATTGTTGAGTTAAAAATATGCCTATGTTTCATAATTTCAGTAGGAAATTAATCAAATACACTGCTGAGAGGGTTGTAATTTGTTGCTTACAAAGATAACATAGTAAGAAGGCCAGTAAAACACTGTGCTTCAAGATGTATTTAATATATCCTTAAATGAAAGATCATATTCTGGAGAATGACTATGACTTAAGTAGTTTTATATTAAGGAGCTAAAATTTTCAACTCCTAAATTGTTTTGCTCCAAAGCAAAGCTCCAAAATTCTTCTGCTTTATATAGGTACTTCAAAGACCGATACATAATTTGCATATTCTGATCAATAGGTGGCGCTTTTCCCCTTTCTGACAGTCTTGTTTTCAGAATCCTGTTAGAGTCAAACTTATTAAGTGTTACAAATCTTCAATACTACCGACAGAATGCCAAATATTCTAACTAGTAAAAGTTGATTTTTAATTTTTGCAATTTTATAGGGTTTTAAATTATTGCCAGCTTTTAAAAACTATCTTTCGATACATCATCAAATTTTGTTACCAGTGATCATACTCAAAGAGAGCTCTCAGTTAATTTTCCTGTAGCGATATTCAGAAATTATCACTCAGATTCTTTAGTCTTTAAATTCTTCCCCACTTATCCTGGTAGAAAAAGTCTGTAAAATAGCATTTTGGAATATCTGATAGAGGGTCCCTTCAAATATTGCTATCATGATAAACGTACTGTAAGATTTACAGGAAATTTATCAAAAATGAAACATGCATTTATATTATTGCAAAATGCATTTAGAATAAATATTTTAAAATAGTGAACGTAAGTAGAATATTTCAACAAAAGAAAACATAATTTTTATCTGGATTTCTTTTATGAGGATTTATTTATTTACACTGAGTCCTTTTAATTTAACTAAATCTGAGGATTACAAGCAATCAAAGATCTTTCTAAATGGTAGTTGATAATTTTGTAATCTGAAATATAGATGTATTTATAAAAATATTTTATTTAGAATAAATTTCTCTAAATTTACACTAAAAAGACATGTTTATAAAATGTTTTCTTCTCACAAAAAGCAGGTAGTCACATTAAACATATACTATTTTTTAATATCTCGATAATGTACTATAGAAACATAGTCTCTGTTTTTGATTATTTAAAAGATGATTACAGCTTGAATAGTGGTTTAAAATATCTTATAAGCAACATGATCACTTTCTAATTAAAATGACAGTTTATACTTTAATAATATATCTTTCTTAAAAGCAAACATTTGACTACAACAAGGGCATTATTTTAAAGTATAACAAAATTAGGATGGCTAGATCTTCACATCTTATATCTATTTTTATGTGTCTCATCTTATTTCCCCCATTTTCTTCACTACCTTTCCTTCCTCAGTTTGTTTAGGTATACACACACACACACGCACACACTCACACACAGACACACACACACACATATGCAAGCTGTTTGGGGAGAGGAATATATACCTATATATTCTGATATGTGTGTATATATATCTGTCTATATGTACCTCTCTCTCTCTCTCAGAAACTCTTACGTTAGAAAATATTTTGTCAAGTGTATAACAAGTCAGAAAACTACGAAAAAGTTACACAAATTCTTTATTCTAAATAGGATGACATTTCTTGCATCATAAAGCCAAATAAATACATTATATGAATTATATAACAAAATTTAAATAACTACATTCTTCAGAACATACAATGTTATTGTATTCTTCCAACTATAGCAAGAAAAACCAAATTTTACAACAAAAATTAGACTTATACAAGATTAGCTTACATTTCCTCCTCCGAAGAAACGCTATCATGTAAGTGACTGAACATTGTACTGTGTTTTGGTATCTTCTCAGTGGTATTGATTCCCCTCCTAAGCATGACCTTCCCTAGAAACCTATAAGCAACTGTGAGTGAGGATTCAATCACTTCACCTATCACTCACAATAATAGTGTTTGGTTACTCTAGAGTTCCCTCACCTCTCTATGCTTCATCACCTTCTACTCCAAGGTAGAATTACATAATATGAAGGACGTTTATGTTTGCTTTCTTCTAGAAATTAAAGATTTTTCCAGAAGAAATTACATTATGGAATTATTGTTATTTTACGGTAAGATGCAGGAAGTTGCATTGATATGAGGTGCTACCTTTTCACCATTTAAATAAAGTTTTTTATACTTTGAAGCTGTGTGGGGAGAGGAACATACTGCAATATTTTTTAATGCAAACCTTTGGGAGGTTCATAATACAGAGGCTAGACTTTAAAGAGCATTGCTCTTTATATAATTCTGGGTTGTGCTTATATAGAGCTTGACATTATTAGATAACATTATAAGATAGATAACATACAAATTCTGTACCCTCCAAATTTAAAAGGATCACTGTAACTCTGATAAATGTCAAGTATCAATAGTACTATGCTTAAACAGTCCTGAAGAGACAAAAACTGATATGATAAGCACAGCCCTGCATTATCGAGACAGCAATGATAAAGTACAACACTTAAGAGATTTTACTAACAGTTTAAGAGTTCTGGCACAGTATAGACTGTGTATAATGAGGCTTCTAAACGTTCAGCTCACAGAACTAGCGTTTGCGGAGATAAAATACTTTACAAACTCTGTTTCATTAATCTTTACAATATCTCTGTGAAGAATTATGAACACCAATCAACAGATTACAGAGTGACAGCAGTAAAATATTGGATGAATTGCCAATCCTCTCAGAGAGCCCTGAAGATTCTCCTTACAATGAAGTTGTTTTCCTTTTTAAAACACCAGTCCTCTAAGACCAAGTTAGCGTGTTAAACCCTCCAAAGAACTAATATGTTTTGCTTTGTTGAGAAGAAGAAAAAAAGTGACTTCTCTATAGAGAAGTCTTGAAATCGCAACATTTTGAATTTGATAATAGGTTAAACAAATATTTCAATGCCAAATTACATGAATATACAAAAGCAAATCTTCTGAAAAACGCACTGTGAATAATGTGACTCTTTTCAAAGCCTAGTCTAGTGTCCATATTAATGCCAGATAAGAATTTCAATCTTGCAGTAAATTAGTCTAATCATATTATTAAATAACCCATTCAAGTGATTTTAACAGCACATTGTTTGCATTGTATTATTAACTGCCCTTCAAAGGGCAGACAACATCATCAACATCAATAAATAGCTATTGACCACTTACTGTGTATAGTTTGAATTTTTGAAAGACCATATTGTCTCCAATTTGTTAAGCTAATATTTTATAGAATTTTTTCATGTTAACAAAAGAAATTCATATCATATCCATATGGCAAAAATTAGTCCAGGGCTTCTAAAAAATTTAGAAACCATTTTAAAAAATGAATTTTATAATGTATTCAATGGCTTATGATAACAATGAATATAGAAAGGAAATTATAGAAGCAGTCAAGAGTTATGCAATAGCACCAATATCTGCTAAGTTATAAAAGAAATATAAATTTTCCCATTTCTCCCCACCAATGTCCATACAATTAAAAGCATAATTTATTCTGCTCTATGTATTGATCCTGCCAGTTCTGTCCATCTACCACTGCTGCATCCCACGGCCCCTGTAAACAGGATCATTGTATACAGTTGTACAAGTTTTAATTATACAACTCTTTAGGAAACCATAAACTTTGCCGTCTATGAGAATGACACCACCTAGAGGTGTGCAGTACACAGACTGCACAATCATACATACACACCAAGTCGGCCGGGCGCGGTGGCTCAAGCCTGTAATCCCAGCACTTTGGGAGGCCGAGACGGGCGGATCACGAGGTCAGGAGATCGAGACCATCGTGGCGAACACGGTGAAACCCCGTCTCTACTAAAAAATACAAAAAAAAAAACTAGCCGGGCGAGGTGGCGGGCGCCTGTAATCCCAGCCACTTGGGAGGCTGAGGCAGGAGAATGGCGTGAACCCGGGAGGCGGAGCATGCAGTGAACTGAGATCCGGCCACTGCACTCCAGCCTGGGCGACAGAGCGAGACTCCGTCTCAAAAAAAAANGATGAATCTTTAAGATAACTTATTTTTGAAAAACTATCAATTGCTGAAGTAGTCTTCATTTCAACAAAGTTACAGTATTATACTTAATGTAAAAAGTGCACATAGCATATTCTGCCAATTACTTAATATCATTTTAAAAAATAGTTCTGTGTATTTGACACCTGTCAAAAACTTAGTTGACAGACTTCTTTATTCAATATATTACATCTTCTAAGAATCTAATCAAAGTGTCCAATTTACTATTCATAATTTGCATTGCATACTTATGGCTTTATTCCATATTTATCTTTCATTTTCTCATCACCAACTTTCAGTGTTCAATAGAAGTATAAATGGGAATCAAGTTATTCCAACGATACATTTGTGCATACAACAATGAATTTATTAATTCATACTAAATTAGAAATAAAAAAAAAGTCTGTTAAATTAGAAACAAATTGAAAAGGCCGGGCGCGGTGGCTCAAGCCTGTAATCCCAGAACTTTGGGAGGCCGAGGCGGGCAGATCACGAGGTCAGGAGATCGAGACCATCCTGGCTAACACGGTGAAACCCTGTCTCTACTAAAAATACAAAAAAATTAGCCGGGCGTGGTGGCGGCGCCTGTAGTCCCAGCTACTCGGGAGGCTGAGGCAGGAGAATGGTGTAAACCCGGGAGACGGAGCTTGCAGTGAGCTGAGATCCGGCCACGCGCTCCAGCCCAGGTGACAGAGCGAGACTCCATCTCAAAAAAAAAAAAAAAAAAAAAAAAAAAAAAAATTGAAAGATGTATGCAGCTTTACTGTAAATATTGTACTAATAATTGTGCAAATTTGCCACAAAATGCTCCCTAAACAAGAAAAACAGCCTTTATAATAATAAGACCTGACAATTATGGTTTCTTATCAGAGCCAGCTACATAAATTATGGGCTCCTATGCAAAATGAATATGCCTAGCTTCTTATTCAAAAAGCAGCAAAGAAGTATTATTAAAGGTATGTATAAAACTTGTTTTCTGGGAACTGGCACGGTGGCTCATGCCTGTAATCCCAGCACTTTGGGAGGCTGAGGCAGGAGAATCACCTTAGGTCGGGAGTTCGAGACCAGCCTGACCAAAACGGAGAAACCCTGTCTCTACTAAAAATACAAAATTAATTAGCTGGGTGTGGTGGCACATGCCTGTAATCACTGCTACTCCAGAGGGTGAGGCGGGATAATTTTTTGAACCTGGGAGGCAGAGGTTGCGGTGAGCCGAGATTGCGCCATTGCACTGCAGCCTGGGCAACAAGAGCAAAACTTCGTCTCAACATAAATAAATAAATAAATAAATAAAACTTGTTTCCTCCCTGGGCGCGGTGGCTCACGCCTGTAATCCCAGCACTTTGAGAAGCCGAGGCAGGTGGATCACCTGAGGTCAGGCGTTCGAGACCAGCCTGGCCAACATGGTGAAGCTTAGCCAGGTGAAACTTAGCCTGTCTCTACTAAAAATACAAAAACTTAGCCAGGCATGGTAGCGGACTCCTGTAATCCCAGCTACTCGGGAGGCTGAGGCAGGAGAATCGCTTGAACTAGGGAGGAGGAGGTTTCATTGAGTCGAGATCCTGCCACTGCACTTCAGCCTGGGCAACAGGAGTGAAACTTCATC
>NW_016823489.1:0-745 GCF_001698545.2 Rhinopithecus bieti
TTTCTTTCAGTAAGTGTCAGTGATTGATTTTAGCATCGATTTAGACATTTCAGTAACATAAAATGGGTTTACAGATATAAATCCATAACTAACACTACTTTGGCTACAAAAAATAAAAGTTCATTAGAAATGACTTACGGCCATCATTACGGGATGAATTACATAACTCATATATATAACCTATTCACTGATATTCAAAGCACAGGCTATATGAACATAATTGAAGGCAACAAGTCTTAATTTTGGTATTATCATTATGAAATACAATTTGCATATGAAAACGTATTTTTAAAACTGAATATAAAAAAGTGAATATAAAAATTAAGAAACTTGAGTTTATGATCATTTTATGACAGTGACTGAATAAATTCTTAATTTATTAAGAAATTATAATAATTTCTGGGCTCTCAAGTAAGCCTGGAAAAATATGGCTATCTGCTCTTACTATTCTTTGAATACTGATAGGCAGGCTTATTACACGTAAAATAAGAAATAAGAAGTATTCATAATTGTCAAGTCATCACACTTTAGTCTCTTCTGCACATGACCCAGAAATAATTCCTTTTGTCTGTATTTTTTATAGTCTTAAATAAGGGTAAACTTTGATAAAATACCACAATTCTTAATGGAGTAAATTATTCCAAAATTAATACAATTGAAATTTTTTTTCTATACATACAAAGACAAAATCTTCAGTAATATCACAGAACACTAATCCAAGTATAAGATTGAAATTTAAAAAGTT
>NW_016823490.1:0-490 GCF_001698545.2 Rhinopithecus bieti
ATAATAGATGTAGTAGATATAGGTATAAAATATAGACATAAGAGATAGAATAGACAGAGGTATAAAATATAGACATAATAGATATAATAGAGGTATAAATTATAGACATTATAGATATAATAGATATAGGTATAAAATATAGACATAATAGATATAATAGAGATATAAAATATAGACAAAATAGATAAAATAGATAAAATGGATAGAGGTATCAAATATAGACAGATATAGTAGAGGTATAAAATGCAGAAATAACAGATGTAGTAGATAGAGGTATAAAATATAGACACAATAGATATAATAGATAAAGCTATAAAATATAGACATAAAAGATATAATAGATAGAGGTATAAAATATAGACAATAGATTAAATAGATACAGGTATAAAAGATAGATATAATAGGTATAACAGACATAAACAAAATAGATACAATCGATATAGGTATAAAATATAGACAATAGATATAATAGATATAGTTATAAAATATA
>NW_016823491.1:0-488 GCF_001698545.2 Rhinopithecus bieti
TTCTTCATTCTAATTTCATTTTTTTTTGGATATACAGGGGTGCAATTGTTATATGGTAGTTTGATTTTAAGTTTTTAAAGAAAATTCTTTTGTTTTTCATAATGGCTGTCCTCACTTACATTCAAACAAATAGTGTGCAAGCATTTTCTTTTCTTCAGAATTCTACCAACACTTTTTCTTCTTCTTCTTTTTTTTTTTTTTTTTGAGACGGAGTCTCGCTGTATTGCCCAGGCTGGAGTGCAGTGGCCGGATCTCAGCTCACTGCAAGCTCCGCCTCCCGGGTTTATGCCATTCTCCTGGCTCAGCCTCCCGAGTAGCTGGGACTACAGGCGCCGGCCACCTCGCCCTGCTAGTTTTTTGTATTTTTTAGTAGAGACGGGATTTTACGGTGTTAGCCAGGATGGTCTCGATCTCCTGACCTCGTGATCCACCCGTCTCAGCCTCCCAAAGTGATGGGATTACAGGCTTGAGCCACCGCGCCCGGCCTA
>NW_016823492.1:0-2089 GCF_001698545.2 Rhinopithecus bieti
AGGATCTTAATCAAATCGAGGTTTTCTAAGCCAGTGTGAAGACATGTCTGGGAAAAACATCAGCCACCGACACATCTGTTGCTGTTTTTCTGAGAGGATTTAAGAAGGTTTAGTATTTACAAGTTTTCTTAAAGAAAACGCATGATACTAGTAACAGTTAGTAACAGCTACACATTTGGAGAGGTTGTTACATGACTCAGCCAAGGCTCCAGGATGAAGTTTCCCTTTGGCACAAAATGTCAGATTTCAAATCCTGAAATTTTAATGCCAAAATTAAAATATTTATATTTTAACCCACATTAACACTAACAATAAATCATATTTTACATACTGGAAATAAATGATTAGAAACCAAAATTTAATCAAAACAATACCATTGAAACTTCTTGTTACAGCTTAAAACTGCAACTATAAATAAATGTAACTGTAACTGTAAATAAACATCATTTTCACAGACATGAATATAGCTTGAAGGTTATCACTACCACACTCAAAAGAAGAATAACTGCTGAACAAACTTAAAATCAATAACTTTTCTTGGGGTCATCAAAGAATTACGGTTAGAGGGCAAACCACTCCTTTGAAATTTGGAGTGACAGTTGAATACAGATAATCACACTTGAGATATGCTTAATTGGAACAGAATCTGCTGGAACCCTAATCTTTTATCAAAATAGACACGTACAACAATAGAACAAAATAGGCACTTTAGAAATAAGTCCACATATTTACAGCCAAATGATCTTTGACAATGTTGACAAGAATTTACATGGTTAAAGGAAACTCTATTAAATAAATGGTGCTGGGACAATTGGATAGTCATATGAAGAAGAATAAAACTGGACCCTTATCACTCACCATATACAATAATCAAATGCTTAAATGTAAGACCTGAAACACAAAAATGCTAAAAGAAAATCTAGGGAAAACTCTTCTGGACATTGGCCTAAGCAAAGAATTCATTACTAAAACCTCAAAAGCATAAGCAACAAAAACAAAGATAGTCAAATTCAACATAATTAAACTAAAAGTCTTCTTCACAGTGAAAAAAAAAAATCAACGGAATGATCAGACAACCTACAGAATGAAAGAAAATATTTGCAAACAATGCATCCAACAGGGAACTGACATATAGAATTTACAAGAAACCCAACTCAATAACAAAAACGAAAATCCATCGAATAACCTCTATTAAGAAGTGGGCAAAAGATATGAACAGATATTTCTCAAAGACATAGAAATAACCAATAGGAATATAAAAAACTGCTTAATATCACTAATCATGAGAGAAATGCAAATTAAACGTACAATGAGATATCATCTTTGACCAGTCAAAATGGCTATTAGTAAAAGGCAAATAAAAATAACACATGTTAGCAATGATACAGGAAAAAGGAAATGTTCACACATTGTTGGTGACATTGTAAATTAGTGCAACCTCTATGGAAAGCAATATGGAGATTTCTCAAGGAAATAAAAATAGAACTATCATTTGATCCAGCAATAGCACTACTGTGTATGTATCCAAAGAAAAATAAATCATATCAAAAAGATACCTGCTGTTATACATTTATTATAGCAATATTCAGAATACTAAGATATGAAATAAACTTAAGTGTTTATCAACAGATGATTAAAAAATGTGTGATATACAAGTACGATGCAATACTATTCAGTCATAAAAAAATAAAATCATGTTTTGCAACAATATGGGTGGAATTGTAGGTCATTATCTTAAGTGAAACAATTTAGAAGCAGGAAGTCAAATATTGCATATTTTCACTTATCATTGGGAGTTAAATAGTGTTTACTCATGGACGTAGACTGTGGAATGATAGACCACAGACACTCAGAAGGATTAGTGGGGGCAGAAGGAGGTGGGTGATGAGAAAATACTTAATGGGTATGACGTACTTTATCTGGTTAATGGATACACCATGTCAAGACCTCATCATTGTGCAGTATATCTCTGTAACAATATTGCATTTATACCTCATAAGTTCAAATAAATTTGAAAAGAACTATGCAATATTCACATTTATTTTCCATAAAGGGAGAGATATATTTAAGATTTGAAGGCAAATTTGAA
>NW_016823493.1:0-2088 GCF_001698545.2 Rhinopithecus bieti
AAGGGAAATTCTACACTCCTTAGAAAAGTCCCAGCCTTTCTGAAAGACAAATGGCCAGTATATTTCAAAATTTAAAATGTCCCATATACCCTTTGACCCAGCAATTCAACTTCTATAAATCTATCATAAAGAAATACTTCATGTCTACAAAAGTGTACGTAAAATAATGATGTCACTGGGGATTATCTGTAACAGTGTTAAAAAAAAAAAGAAACAGGAAAAAAAAATTCCCTAAGATTCCTACAGAATAGTAAAATAATTCATGTTTCAGGCAGGGCACGGTGGCTCATGCCGGTAATCCCAATACTTTGGGAGGCCGAGGCAGGCGAATCACGATGTCAGGAGTTCGAGACCAGCCTGACCAACATGGTGAAACCCCGTCTCTACAAAAAATACAAAAAATTAGCCGGGCTTGGTGGCGCATGCCTGTAATCCCAGCTACTCAGGGGCTGAGGGAGGAGAACCACTTGAACCTGGGAGGCAGGCGTTGCAGTGAGCCAAGATCACGCCTCTGCACTCCAGCCTGGGCAACAACAGCGAAACTGTCTCAAAAAAAATAAAAATAAATAATTCATGTTTCATCCACACTATAGAATATCATGCATTCATTGAAAAGAATGAGGTATAACCACATGAAATGACCTAGAAAAATCACTCAAATTTTAAAAGTAAATCATGGTAAAATAATCCTATTTGTAAAAAACAAACAAAAAGACACGCATATTGGTACACGTGCGTGTATAGAAAGTGGATGGGGAGGATACATCCTAAACTGACAATAGAGACAGGGAAGTTAACATGAGGAAAAATGAAGAATTTTCACCCTTCATTCTATATACATCTATATTTTAAAACTTTTATCATAAGAATATTTTCCTATAGTACTGTGAAGTCAGTAAAGACTTAATACATTAAGTCACCAAAAACAATGAACTCTGGGTAAAAGTGAATGTTGCCACTTAATCTTTGGAAGAAAAGAAAACTCAAATAAGGAAAATATTTTAAACAATGTTTTGATCTTAGACCAGCACAATCTTTTCCCCCAGAGACTTTTCAGTAGTTCTTAAAAGTTAGCTCTGATTTTCAAAATGGAATAGGTGCCATATATTAAAATAGATCTCTTAAAATAGGCCTCAGCCTAACAATCACGGCTTCTCACAAACTGCTAGAAGTGATACCCTTTGGCGTAGAGGAAACTGTCCACTGCTATGAGTCTGTTTAGATCAAACACCCAAGCTACGTTTCTAATTTTTATACAAGAAGCATTACATCACTTAAAACATGAAAATTCTGCCAGGCACAGTGGCTCATGCCTGTAACCCAGCACTTTGGGAGGCTGAGGAGGGTGGATTACCTGAGGACAAGAGTTCAGGACCACCCTGGCCAACATGGTGAAACCCCATCTCTACTAAAAAATAGAAAAATTAGCCAGGTGTGGTGGCAGATGCCTGTAATCCCAGCTACTCAGGAGGCTGAGACAGGAGAACTGCTTGAACCCAGGAGGCGGAGGTTGCAGTGAGCCGAGATCACGCCACTGCACTCCAGCCTGGGTGTTAAGAGCAAAACTCCATCTCTAAAAAAAATAAAAATAAAAAATGAAAAATTCTATCAGTCTCAAGAAAATGCTACATGAGAATAATGTACTTTTTAATAAGTAATCTTCAGAATAAGTTATTTTGTAGTCTGGTTAGGTAAACAATGGATATCCTAAAATCTTCCCCAAGCAGTGTCACTATTATTTAAAAAAAAAAAAATCAATATTCTACTACCACTGTCTGCCACCTTAAAACTATAATTTTGCTTAATCAGCATTTTTGATGTGTCACATACATCTTTCTTGTAAAAAGAATTCCTTCAAAATATGCTTTAACTAACCATATTATATCAAAATTACATATGGTTCTTAAATAGTCATCAGTATTAAGCTCTTGCTCCTCAAAAGACATTGTTAAGTAAACGAAAAGCCAAGCTTGTAATCCCAACTATTCAGGAGGCTAAGGCAGGGCACTCGCTTGAACTCGGGGAGGCAGAGGTTTCAGTGAACTGAGATCGTGCGACTTCACCCCAGCCTGGACAACAGAGCAAAAC
>NW_016823494.1:0-556 GCF_001698545.2 Rhinopithecus bieti
TTTAAAGCAAAGGAAAAGCTTACTCTCAGCAATTTTAAGGTGTCTAATGAAAGAAATCATCTTAAGAATTTAAATCAAGTCTTTGACTCTAAGTCCAAAATTTGACTACTATACCATAGCTATGTGTCTGTTAAGTTAGCATCTTCCTGCTCTGTAATGTTTTTTTTCTTTTGCATTCATTTTCTTTAAAATGCAACAAAATTTTGCGTCTATATACCTATGTTGTACAAAATAACATTACGATACAGAAATTCAAAATTAAATGAGAAAGAATATTCTTTAAAGATTAATAGAGCAAGAATGGATCCTGGTTTAGATCTTGACTTTACCACTTACTAAGTCAGTTGGGTCAAATTGCTTAACTTCTGTATGTCTTAAGAACTTCACCTGCGAAACCTAGATCATAACTTTCTCGCTTAGGGCTGTGAGAACTCAGAAACATGTATCATAAAATTCTCACATAACAATCCAAAATGGGTCCCCTTTTTGTGATTCATTCATTTACTTGAAAAATGCATATGTCCTGAATAACTGGGACAAATAAAAGATGTAAATC
>NW_016823495.1:0-488 GCF_001698545.2 Rhinopithecus bieti
GAGGTTGCAGTAAGCCAAGATCATGCCACTGCACTCCAGCCTGGCAACAGAGAGAGACTCTATCAAAAAAAAAAAAAAAAAAAAAAAACAAAGTACATGCTTCTAAGCCTGCAATACTTTCCAAGAACCAAAAGTATACTGCTGAAGATTCCTGAGTTAAGGGTGAAAGAATGTTAAGGTTTTAATAGGTCTGACAATACAACGAATCTTTAATTAAAAAGTTAATTTTAGGGTCAGGTGCGGATGCTCACGCCTGTAATACCAACACCTTGGGAGGCCAAGGTGGGCAGATTGCTTTGAGTTCAGGAGTTCGAGACCAGTCTGGGCAACATAATGAGACTCTATCTCTACAAAAAAATACAAAAATTAGCTAGGTGTGGTGGCATGCACCTGTGGTCCCAGCTACTTGGGAGACTGAGGCTGGAAAACCACTTAAACCCGGGAGATGGAGGTTGCAGTGAGCCGAGATCATGCCACTACTGCACTCC
>NW_016823496.1:0-787 GCF_001698545.2 Rhinopithecus bieti
CCGCATTTTTTAGTTGAAGAAACTGCAATTGTAAAGTTATTTTGAATTTATTTGGCACCTTGGTAGGTCTTATTGCAGTTTACCCTTTTATTTTCCCATTTTAAAAATAATAGAAACACAGACCACACAACTTATGGGGAGAGTTCATGCCACAGAAGTGAAAGGAAATATCTGCATTCAGTTCTCCAAAGACCTCTGTCCGGAGCCATGAGGCCCGGAATTAGCCAACCTCTGTTGCTTGATCTCCGCAAAGCGGAGACAAGATGGCACATTTCCGGGTTCTTCATTACAAACCTTTCCCGCCCGCGCAAAATTTTTCGCGCCCAGGAAGATGTGCAGCCTACAGCGCAGGCGCGATCCCGCGCCGGGGGAACTCATCAACCAACGGAGCATGCGCAATTGCAATTTGAGTAAACCCAGCCTCCTGTCACCGCCTTGGCCCAACCTCTTCCTCTGCCAGCCTATATAAGGCATCGCACCACCATTATTAAAGGAGACTTGATCAGGCTATTTGTCTTGTCTCCGTTTCTCGTGTTTTCTTGTCTCCTCCATTCCCACTCCCCCTTCCAGGGTCTGTTCGACTGTCCTGCAGGTCGGGACAGACCTCTTGTTCAGGAAAGGGGGAAATCTTCTAGCCTGGAGTGCGAATAATTGATGTCCACGGGGGCGGGGTTACAAAACAAGAGAAGGGAAAGTGTATTCAGTAGGAATTGAGTCGAGGATCTTTTTCATCCACCAGTGAGCAACCCAGTTTTTTCTTCAGAGGTTTCTTTTGGCATGCTTCCAG
>NW_016823497.1:0-2871 GCF_001698545.2 Rhinopithecus bieti
TCCCTCCCTCCCTCCCTCCCTCCCGCCCTTGCGCTCGCCCTCTCTCTCCTGACCTCTGGTGATCCACTTGTCTTGGCCTCCCAAAGTGCTGGGATCATAGGCATGAGCCACCAAGTGCCCATCTTTTCCTTCTCCCTCCCCCTCCTCCTCACCCTCCCTTTCCTCTTCCCTTTCCCCTTCCCTTCCCTTTCTATTTTTTAATTAGAGACAGGGTCTCACTTTGCTGCTCTGGCTGGTCTTGAAGTCTTGAGTGCAAACAATCTCCCACCTCGGTCTCCCAAATCCTGTGAGGATTACAGGCATGAGCCACCACATCTGGCCTTCAATATGTCTTTTTTTAAGGAGGGAGGGGACACAATTCAACCCCTAAAACCCTCTTACAGTCAGTTTGCCACAGTTGTGCCATAGTGAGCTGCTGTTGCTTCTTTTTTCTTTCTAAATAATCAATAGACACAGAAAAACGAACTAAAAATATCAGTTGGATCACTCTCCTGGCTTCCCATCACACTGAGTAAAATCCAAGGTAGGCCCACCATGCCAACTTTCAATCTGCTCCCTTCCTCCTTCTCCATCCACATCTGTTCCAACACCCCGCTTCACTAATCTGTGCCAGTCACGCCGACTGTCTTTCTCTGCCCAGAGCATTCTGCACTCCTCCCAAGCTGGGTCTTTGCTGTTCCTTCTTCTTGGAATGTGCTTCCACCAGATGTCTGCCTGGATCTCTGTCTCACTTCCTCTAAGTCTTTCCACCCAGAGCCACCTGATCCGAAGTAGAACAGTCCTCTCCTGTTCCTTCTCTTGTTCAGCTTTCTTTACTACATGCTATTATGTCTCAGATTTATTTGTTTATTTTATTTTTTTGAGACAGGGCCTCACTTTGTTACCCAGGCTGGAGCACAGTCATGGCTCACTGAAGCCTCTGATTCCTCAGCTCAGGTGATCCTCCTGCCTCAGCTTCCCAAGAAGCTGGGACTACAGGCATGCGCACCACATGGCTAAGTTTTTAAGTTTTTTTGTAGAGACAGGGTCTCATTATCTTGTCCAGGCTGGTCTTGAACTCCTGGGCTCAGGTGATCTCCCTGCCTCAGCCTCCCAAAGGGCTGGGATTATAGGAGTGAGCTGCCGGGCCTCATTTCTTAATTTGTTTATTATAGTATATGTCTCCCCCACTGGACTGTAGGCTCCATGAGGGAAGGAATTTTTTTTTCATTTTAAAGCCTTAAATATACATTAAAATAAATTATATTGTGGCCAGGCATGGTGGCTCACACCTGTAATCCCAGCACTTTGGGAGGCCAAGGCAGGCTGATCACTTGAGGTCAGGAGTTCGAGACCAGCCTGGCCAACATGGTAAAATCTCATCTCTACTAAAAATACAAAAATTAGCTGGGTGTGGCGGCATGTGCCTATACTTCCAGCTACTTAGTGGACTGAGGGAGGAGAATAGCTTGAACCTGGGAGGCAGAGGTTGCAGTGACCTGAGATCGCGCCACTGCACTCCAGCCTGGGTGACAGAGCAAGATTCTATCTCAAGAAACAAAAAGTAAATTGTATTTTGAACAGACAACCCATTTACATGTTTGAAAAGTCAAAGTTTGCCTCTAGGGGCATGTTATAGAATAACTAAAATAGGCCAGGCACAGTGGCTCACGCCTGTATTCCCAGCACTTTGGGTGGCCCAGGTGGGCTGATCACTTGAGGTCAGGAGTTGGAGACCAGACTGGCCAACATGGTGAAACCCATCTCTACTAAAAATACAAAAACTTAGCCAGATGTGATGGCACACTCCTGTAATCCCAGCTACTTGAGAGGCTGAGGCAAGAGAATCGCTTGAACCCGGGAGGTGGAGGTTGCAGTGAGCTGAGATTGTGCCACTGCACTCCAATCTGGGCAACAGAATGAGACTCTGTCTCCAAAAACAAATAAAAATAAAATGAAATAGGACAAATAAATACACAAAAGAAAAAGAGAAAAATCAAAGTGGTATAAAAGTTATCTGGACAAGTCTCATTTCCATTTCTGCCACCAGACATCCAGTTTTTCCTACCCCCATAGGAAATCATTTTTATTCATTTCCTAGTATTTCTTTATGCAGATACCATACACATATGCTTATATATGTATAATCATATGCGTTATTATTTTCTCATCTTACATTCCAAATATCATTATGTACACAGTCTGAACCCTGACTTTTTTTGTTTTTTTTTGAGACAGTCTATTTTTTTTTGGAGAGGGAGTGTCGCTCTGTCGCCCAGGCTGGAGTGCAGTGGCGCAATCTCAGCTCGCTACAAGCTCTGCCTCTCGGGTTCACGATATTCTCCTGCCTCAGCCTCCCCAGTAGCTGGGACTACAGGCTCCCGACACCACGCCCAGCTAATTTTTTGTATGTTTAGTAGAGACGAGTTTTCACCGCGTTAGCCAGGATGGTCTCGATCTCCGGACCTTGTGATCCACCCGCCTCGGCCTCCCAAAGTGCTGGGATTACAGGCATGAGCCACTGTGCCTGGCCTTGAGACAGTCTTAATCTGTCACCCAGGCTGGAATACAGTGGTACAATCTCAGCCCATTGCAACCTCTGCCTCCTGGGTTCAAGGGATTCTCCTGCCTCAGCCTCATGAATAGCTGGGATTATAGGCACGCACCACCACGCTTGGCTAATTTTTGTAATTTTAGTAGAGATGGGGTTTCACCATGTTGGCCAGGCTGGTCTCAAATTCCCAGCCTCAAGTGATCTACCCTCCCAAAGTGCTGGGACTACAGGTGTGAGCCACTGTGCCCAGCCATGAACCTTGATTTTTTTGTCTCTTGAAAATATTTCCTGATTATCATTCTTTATCAGTTTACAGATAACTTTCTTCTTCATATATA
>NW_016823498.1:0-653 GCF_001698545.2 Rhinopithecus bieti
AAACATGTCACAAAGACGGTTAAACTGGGGTTCTTTCTCAGATCTGTACAAACATGTCACAAAGACGGTAACACCCTGGATGGATGTAACCAAAAGATACAACTAGATTCTTTTTATAAAATTTTTTTGAGATGGAGTCTCACTGTCACCCAGGCTGGAGTGCAGTGACACAATCTCGGTTCACTGCAACCTCCGCCTCCCGGGTTCAAGCGATTCTCCTGCCTCAGCCTCCTGAGTAGCTGGGATTACAGGCACACGCCACCACGCCCAGCTAAGCTTTGCATTTTTAATAGAGACATGGTTTCACCATGTTGGCCCGGCTGGTCTCGATCTGACCTTGTGATCCGCCCGTCCCGGCCCTCTTTTTCTAAACAAAGTTTAACGGGAACATCGCCATTGCCACGCATTCATGTGTTGTCTGCTTTCCTGTCAAAATGACAGTTGAGTGGTTGTAACACATACATCTACATACAGCCTGGGACGTCTGAAATGCTTCTTATTTGGTCCTTTACCGTAAAAGGCTGCCAACCCCTGCGTTAGGAGAGTAACATCTCATTCCTCCCCCAGTGTGGGGAAGGAGCGTCCCATGGAAATTAACCTGCCTCGTGACCGAAGCCTATGACAATATGTATGTAACAAAGCTTTTCCTCCTG
>NW_016823499.1:0-1466 GCF_001698545.2 Rhinopithecus bieti
GGGTTTGAGGGTCAGCCCAGCCTTGCTACACCTGCTCTTCTGGCTGCTGGTCTCCTTGGCTGTCAGGAGGCTTCTCTGTCTTTTCCAGTTTCCCAGAAAAGGCTCATCTTTTTTTCTTTTTTTTTTTGAGATGGAGTCTCTTCAGTCACCCAGGCTGGAGTGCAATGGTGTGATCTCGGCTCACTGCAGCCTCTGACTCCTGGGTTCAAGCAATTCTCCTGCCTCAGCCTCCCGAGTAGCTGGGACTACAGGTGTGCATTGCCACACCCAGCCAATTTTTTTGTATTTTTAGTACATGTTTTTGTATTTTTAGTACATGTTTTAGTCCATGTTGGCAAGGATAGTCTTGATCTCCTGACCTCGTGATCCGCTCGCTTTGGCCTCCCAAAGTGAAGGCTCATCTTCTAGAGATGTGACTAGCCACGCCCAAGTGTGAAGCCATGCCTCAGGATGTCATGGTGGGACCTGTGGCGCTTAGGCTTTCTGTGGCTGCATCCAAGTTCTGAATCATCCTGGAAGCTCTAACATTCTAAAAGGCTGGTCTGCAGATCCCCGAGGTCTTAAGAATGATCACCTTGTATTCCTTATCTATTTGGCAGGTGACTCAGACTCACAGCTTTCAAAAGGCCAACCCTAATACGATGGGGACCGTGGATACCAGGAGTCGGGATCCCTGAAGGCCATCCTGGAGGTCAGTGGCGCAATACCAACAATGGACTCTCCCCCAGATCACCTCTGTACCCATATCCCACAAGACTGCTGGGAGGTCAGCTCCTCCGGGCAGGGAGCTTCATCTCTTTCCTTCATGGATATGCTCCCGCACCCAGAGTGGCCACCAGCATGTGGTGATGAATAGTGAACATCATGGAAGGAATGGAGAGAGTGAGGCTGTTCTGGGCTGGGTGTGACGTCCTGGGTGTCTTCCGGAAGGCCTCGGGTCGAGGACTCCAGCACCTGCTTGTTGAACTGATGTTATTTTGCATGTTGCTTCTGGAACCCTGGAAGTCCCCCCAGCGAGTTAGGGCTGCCGCAGGCTGCTCACTCAGTAGCTGGCTGGGCCTGTCCCCTGCGGAGGCAGCAGGAGCCCACACATGCGTGCACACAAACACACACACACACACACACACACACACACACACACACACACACACTAATGTGTCCCCCAGTAGGCTTACGGCCTCCTCCCTCCATGAACACACGCTGTACCCATATCCTGCCCAGGGGAAGTGGAGGAGGCAAGTGAGAGGGGATGCAAGAAGCCATCACCAGGGAGCCCCTTGCCCTCCCCTCTGGGACAGTGACCTCAGGGTTGTGCAAGGGGTTGCAGGGTGGGCAAGGGGTCTGAGGGGTCTTTATCCCTCACCACTGCCCTGTGCTCAGCCCCAAGGATGAGGGGAAAGAGGAGGGACTGGGGACCCACGCCCTCCGTGTTCAAGGCAGTAGCCTTCGCGCCTTCCACTCAGAGA
>NW_016823500.1:0-974 GCF_001698545.2 Rhinopithecus bieti
ACTACTATTTGTTGCTGTCTATTTCTCCCTTTAATTGTCAAGTTTTACATATTTAGGAGGTCTGATATTTGCTGCATATATATTTAAAATTGTATGTTTTACAATAAATTGAGCTTTTTATCATAAAAAAAAGAAAATATTTTATTTTCTGAAAAATCATTGGCCAAGTGACATACACATTTTGACTAAGCCAGAAACTTCCATTAAACATTGATGAAAGAACTGAAGAAGAAATAAATACATGGAAGATATTCTGTGTTCATGAATTGGAAGAATTGCTAATATGTCCATGCTACTTAAAGCAATCTACAAATTCAGTGCAATACCTATAAAATTCTATTGACATTTTCACAGAAAGAGTGAAAAAAAAAGAATCCAACATTCATGTGGAACCACGAAAGGCTCACAATATCAAAAGCAATCTTGAGCAAAAAGAACAAAGCTGAAAGTCCAATACTACCCAATTTCAAAATATACTACAAAGTTTAGTAGTCAAAATGCCATGGCACTGATTTAAAAACAAACATCTAAACCAATAGAACATAATAGGTAGTCCAGCCGGGCGCGGTGGCTCAAGCCTGTAATCCCAGCACTTTGGGAGGCCGAGGCGGGTGGATCACGAGGTCAGGAGATTGAGACCCTCCTGGCTAACACGGTGAAACTCCGTCTCTACTAAAATACAAAAAACTAGCCGGGCGCGGTGGCGGGCGCCTGTAGTCCCAGCTACTCAGAGGCTGAGGCGGGAGAATGGCGGGAACCCGGGAGGCGGAGTTTGCAGTGAGCCGAGATCGCGCCACTGCACTCCAGCCTGGGCGACACCGCGAGACTCCGTCTCAAAAAAAAAAAAAAAAAAAAAAAGGTAGTCCAGAAATAAATCCATGTATTGAACGTCAATTGATTTTCAACAAAGGTGCCAAGAACACACAATGGGGAAAGGACAATCTCTTTAACAAATTGTATTGAGAAAACTAGAT
>NW_016823501.1:0-1946 GCF_001698545.2 Rhinopithecus bieti
AAAGGAAATATCCTCAGATAAAAAATAGAAAGAAGCCTTCTGAGAAAGTGCTTTGTGACGTGTGTATTCATCTTACAGAGTAGCATGATTTTTTTCTTGGAGAAGTTTGGTAAAACTGTTTTCGTGGAATCTGCAATAGGATATTTGGGAGTGCATTGAAGCCTATGGTGACCAAGGAAATATCCTCAGACAAAGAAACAAAAAGAAGCTTTCTGAGAAATTTCTTCATGATGTGTGAACTCATCCCACAATGTCACATTGCTGTTTTCCCTGAGAAGTTTGCTAACACTGTTTTCGTGGAATCTGCAAAGGGATATTTGGGAGTGCATTGAGCTCTATGGTGAAGAAAATATCCTCAGATTAAAACTAGAAGGAAGCTGTCTGAGAAACTGCTTTGTGATGTGTGATTTCATCCCACAGAATTACACCATTCTTTTCATGGAGCAGTTTGGTAGCACTGCTTTTGGGGATCTGACAATGGATAATTTGGATTGTACTGAAGCCTATCGTGACAAAGGAATTATCCTCAGATAAAAACTAGAAAGAAGCTTTTTGAGAAACTTCCTTGTGATGTGTGAATTCAACTCAAAATGTTACGCCTTTCTATCCATGTAGCAGTTTGCTGTCAATCTTTTCATGTACTCTGCAAAGGGATATTTGGGAGTGCATTGAGGTCTATGGTGAAAAAGGAAATATACTCAAATAAAACGAGAAAATGTTTTCAGAGAAACTGTTATATGATAAGTGAATTCACCTCACGGAGTTACATGATTCTTTCATGGATCAGTTTGGCCTCACTGTTTTTGGGTAATCTCAGAAGGGATAATTTGGATCACATGGAAGGATACAATGACAAAGGAAATATCCTCAGATAAAAACTAGACAGAAGGTTTCTGAGAAAGTTCCTTGTGATGTGTGAATTCATCTCACAGAGTTACATCTTTCTTTTCATGGAGCAGATTGCTAACATTGTTTTCATGGAATCTGCAAAGGGATATTTGGGAGTGCATTGAGGCGTATAATGAAAATTAAAAACTAGAAAGAAAGTTTCTGAGCACATGTTTTGTGTTGTGATAATTCATCTCACAGAGTAACACTGTTATTTTTGTTGAGCAGTTTGCTAACACCGTTTTCTTGAAATCTGCAATGGGATATTTCAGAGCACATTGAAGCTTATGGTGACGAAATATCCTCATATAAAAACTAGAAAGAAGCATTCTGAGGAACTGTTTTGTAGTGTGTTAATTCATCTCACAGAGTTCATGATTCTTTTCATTGAGCAGTTTGGTAGCACTGATTTCTTTGAATCATGAAGGGATATTTTGAATCGCATTGAAGCCTATGTTTACTAAGGAAATATTCTCAGATAAAAAATAGAAAGAAGCTTTTGGATAAACTTCTTTGTGATGTGTGAATTCATCTCACAGTGTTACACCTTTCTTTTCATGGAGCAGTTTTGTAGCATTTTTTGGGGGGGAATCTGAGAAGGGATATTTCAAACTGTACTGAAGAATGTGGTGACAAAGGAAATATTCTCAGATAAAAACTAGAAAGAAGCTTTCTAAGAAACTGGTTTTGATGTGTGAATTCATCTCACACAGTTAAAATTTTATTTTCATTGAGCAGTTTGCTAACACTGTTTACATGGAACCTGCAAAGGGATATTAGGGAGTGCATTGAGGACTATGTGGAAAAAGAAATAGCCTCAGATAACAACCAGAAAGAATCTTTCTGAGAAAATTCTTTGTGATGTGTGAATTCATCTCAGAAAGTTACACCTTTCTTTTCATTGAGCAATTTGCTAACACTGTTTTCATGGAATCTGCAATGGGATATTCTGGAGCGCATTGAGGTCTATAGTGAAAAAGTAAATATCCTCATGTAAAAACTAGAAGGATATTTTCTGAGAAACAGCTTTGTGATCTATGAATTCATCTTACGGTGTT
>NW_016823502.1:0-448 GCF_001698545.2 Rhinopithecus bieti
AAAAGAAAAGGTGTTTTTCTCTTTTGTTCTCTGCTGAATCCCCAGCAGCTAGCATGAACCAGAATGCTGCCAACAACCAGTAAATGCTTTTGGAAAAAACAATGGGTGTACAACAGAAGTCTGGATGGCCTTTCACAGGCAAAGGCCTTTCACAGACTAACCCCAGCCATGGGAGCAGTGCTCAAGTGTTCCCTGTGGATAGAGGGTCTGAGGGCCACACAGCCAAACGACAGGGTCCACTCACCATCCCAGAAGCTTGCTTGAGCCTGACGTAGACTGTGAGGAACCAGGATTCCAAACCAGTTCAGGGGGTCCCGAGGGGCCTCAGAGGACTGCGGTTCTGGGGTCTTAGTGGGGCCCTTGCGCCTCCGCAGAGCTGAGGAAAGAAAGGTTGGAGAAGGCTGGGATCTTACTCCCTGGCCTTTATCGTCTTGGTGACAATGTTGCC
>NW_016823503.1:0-559 GCF_001698545.2 Rhinopithecus bieti
GGAATGACATGGAACGGAATGGAATAGAATGGAACGGAGTAAGGAAAGGAATAGAATGGAATGGAATGGATTATGGAATGCAATGGAATACGGAATGGAATGGAATGGATTATGGAATGCAATGGAATACGGAATGGAATGGAATGGAATATGGAATGTAATGGAATGGAAATGAATATGGAATGGAATGGAATATGGAATGGAATGGAATATGGAATGGAATGGAATGGAATATGGAATGGAATGGAAAGGAATATGGAACGGAATGGAACATGGAATGGAATGGAACATGGAATTGAATGGAATGGAATATGTAATGGAATGGAATATCGAACGGAATGGAATGATGTGGAATGGAATAGAATGTAATGGAATATGGAATGTAATAGAATGGAATATGGAATGGAATAGAATTGAATATGGAACGGAATGGAATATGGAATGGAATGGAATGGATTATGGAATGCAGAGGAATATGGAATGGAATATGGAATGGAATGGAATATGGAATGGAATGGAATATGGAATGGAATGCAATGGAATGGAATGGAATAAAGAA
>NW_016823504.1:0-488 GCF_001698545.2 Rhinopithecus bieti
CCTAGAAAGCTTTTACAGTTTTAGTTTGAGGCTATTTCCCTTTTCACCATCGGCATCAATGTGCTCCTGAATATCACTTGGTACCTGTTTCACCAAAAGGCTTTCCCCGACGCTGTATAAGAAGAGAGGTGTAACACTGTGAGTGTAATGCTCACGTCACAAGGCAAAAACTCGGAAAGCTTCTCTCCAGTTTTGGTCTGAACATATTTCCTTTTTCACCGTTAGCCTCAAGGTGCTCCTGAATATCCCGTCAGACGCTAAGCATACACAGGGTTAGAAAACTGCTCAATGAAAGAGGGGCTTAACCGAGTGAGGGACATTAACATGACACAGAGCAGTTTCACAGAAAGCTACCTTCTGGATTTTACCTGAGTATATTTCTTTCCCCATGTTCTAAGGATCATTCCCAAATGTCCTTCCTCAGATTCTACAACAACAGAGATTTCAAGCTGTTCAATCCAAAGAATGGTTTTAATCTATGAGAAGAA
>NW_016823505.1:0-557 GCF_001698545.2 Rhinopithecus bieti
AAAAAAAAAAAAAGAAGAAGAAAAAGACTGTATTTCTCTTGAAGTTGGAGGCCAAGATGACTTCACTGGTAAATTCTGTCAAATATTTCTCGGCTCACTGCAAGCTCCGCATCCCAGGTTCATGCTATTCTCCTGCCTCAGCCTCCCGAGTAGCTGGGACTACACGTGCCTGCCACCACACCTGGCTAATTTTTAAAATATTTTTAGTACAGATGGGGTTTCACTGTGTTAGCCAAGATGGTCTCGATCTCCTGACCTCGTGATCCGCCTGCCTCGGCCTCCCAAAGTGCTGGGATTACAGGCGTGAACCACCACACCTGGCCGGGAAATATAGTCTTTAGCAAGACAAAATGCCATAAATATTTGAGAAAAAACTAATATTGAACTTAAACTCTTCAAGAAAACTAGGAACATATCTCAATTCATTTTATGAGGTTCAAATTAGCCTGATACAAAAAGCAGGAAAAGGAATTAGAAGAAAGAAAAATGATAGACCAATATCCCTTATGAACATCCTGAACACAGTATTAATGTACTGAATTTAACAGTATATAAAA
>NW_016823506.1:0-448 GCF_001698545.2 Rhinopithecus bieti
TTATAATGTATAGCTACGGAACTAACAAAAAATAAAGTCTAAGGGACCAAAATGAGATAAAGAGAGGTCATCATGTACAGAAGTGAGCAGCTGCCCTGGGGACCCTGCTGGTCATTGGTGGTCTAAGCTTTGCTTTAATGAGTTTCAGGCAAGGTGGATGCATGGGAGGGGCTGCCAGGAAACAAAGCCTCAAGCTGAAGCAAAGTTGGAAGTCACAATTGGCATTCCCCACATAAAGCCAAGAACACTGAAGTGTGACACAACCATAAAATGAGACTTCTGAGGAGACAAAACTTCAGAATGCTGAAAGGTGACAGATCGTTAATATGAGATAAGTAAAAATGTCCTGGCTTTGCTTTGTTTCTCTGTAGAGGAGAAAAACGAAAGATGGTTGCCTTAAGAATTTGTAACCACAAGTCATTTTCACACAGATTTGAGTGAGTATTCA
>NW_016823507.1:0-1463 GCF_001698545.2 Rhinopithecus bieti
TAGGTAGTTTTTTAAAAAATGACCATTACTGGCTTGTTTTTCTTTAAAGAAAGGTGGTTTATTCTACATTTTCCTGAATATACTACTGTCAATAAAGGAAAACAATCAGTCAAGATCCTCCTAATTTTCCTATTTGATGAAATGCTGGACCCAAACTGTTATTTAGGGTCAAGCTATTAATTCAATTGGATTATTTCTTTGGCTTTTATTTTTCTAGGGCAGAGGGTAATTATTTTCTTTGAAGTCAACCAACATTGAAATATAGTAATTTTTCATGATCACAGATATATATGGTGTAAGAGAGTGTTTAGGTATTAAAAAGGAGCAAAAAAGTTGAAAGAAAAGTGGATGCTAAACTGATAGAGAACTTAAAAATACTTCTTGAATTGTTCAATACCAAAAAAGAAGTTGGCTCATGAAATTGCACATTTTTTAGAAGTATCACCAACTTAACTTCTTTTAGAAGAACGTATGAATAAGTCTTTCAAAGTTGCCTTTGACTACCGCGTTTTTGGGCAAATTTTTGCTTACTGGAGGAATGTGATTGTATCCAGTGTCAAAGAATGATGATTGGGCAAAATCTTATCATTTGTATCTGAAATAAAATATTTGCTAAATATTATGAAATAAAAATCAAAGGAGATATATCTTGTTCGAATTCAATGTAAAAACAGACCACAAATCAGATTGGTTAAATGAAGAGATGTTCAATCGTGACCATATTCTTATCTGGAAACCTCATATAGATTTAGGAGTCCTTGCTAACAATATATTACACTTGATCTTAGCCAAAAGGCTAAGAAACAATGCTAACATACATTAAATCATGTTCAGCTATTTCCTTAGGATAAATGTATTTTTTAAAAGAACATATAAGAGAAACCTTTTATTCACATGATTCATAGTTTTAGAAAATATATAACTGTATAAATGTATATTTTTAAATAATTTTGGAAATATACTGTATATGCTGCTCTGTAAGTGGAGGTTTTTTTTGCATAATAACAAAATATAAATATGTTTAATAGCTGAACAGTATTTCTTTTTATGGATCTATTATACGGTATTTAGCAATCTCTTACTATTAGATAGTTATTTTTTCTCCAAGTTTCCCTTTAATAACATTGAAGTATTTTGTTTACATACCTCTTTGTAAAATTTAATTTTTCTCATAAGGGGATTTTGTAGAAATTGTATTATTTGGGACAAGAAAGTATCTTTATTATTAGGACTTTAAATACACATTGTCAATTTTGTATCACAAATATACACTCATTCCAATACCTATTTCTTCATAAATATGATAATTTTAATTATTAGAATTTTAAAAAATCATTTGGAATCTGATGATAAAGCCTATCTTAATTTGTATTTGTTCAATCGTTAATGAAGTTGAACATCTTCACCTATTTATTGATAATTATAGTTTTTAAATTATTGATCATAGTCTTATTTTTTTCAGT
>NW_016823508.1:0-4120 GCF_001698545.2 Rhinopithecus bieti
CAGATCCCTCAGCTGCAGGTCTGTTGGAGTTTGCTGGAGGTCCATCCATGCCGTGTTCGCCTGGGTATCACCAGCAGAGGCTGCAGAACAGCAGATATTGCAGAAAACCACGTATTGCTGCCTGATTTTTCCTCTGGAAGCTTCGTCCCACAGGGGCAGCTGCCTATATGATGTTTCTATTGGTCCTTACTGGCAGGTGTCTCCCAGTTAGGCTACACGGGGGTCAGGGACCCATTTGAGGAGGCAGTCTGTCTGTACTCACAGCTCAAATGCCATACTGAGAGAACCACTGCTCTCTTCAGTGCTGTTAGACAGGGATGTTTATGTTTATGTCTGCAGAAGTTTCTGCTGCCTTTTGTTCAGCTATGCCCTGCCCATGGAGGTGGATTCTATAAAGGTAGTAGGCCTTGCTGAGCTGTGGTGGGCTCTGCCCAGTTTGAGCTTCCCAGCCACTTTGTTTACCTAGTAAAGCCTCAGCAATGGTGGACGTCCCTCCCCCAGCAAGGCTGCAGCCTCGCAGGTCAATCTCAAACTGTTGCAGTGAGCAAGGCTCTGTGTGCATGGGACTCACCGAGCCAGGCATGGGAGAGAATCTCCTACACTGTCAGTTGCTAAGACCATGGGAAAAGTGCAGTATTTGGGCGGCAGTGTCCCGTTTTTCCAGGTACAGTCTGTCACAGCTTCCCTTGGCTAGGAAAGGGAAATCCTCTGGCTCCTTGAACTTCCCAGGTGAGGTGATGCTCTACCCTGCTTCGGCTCACCCTTCATGGTCTGCACTCATTGTCCAATCAGTCCCAGTGAGAATGAACCAGGTATCTCAGTTGGAAATGCAGAAATCACCCATCTTCTGCATTGATCACACTGGGAGCTGCAGACCGGAGCTGTTCCTATTCAGTCATCTTCAGCCATCGATCAAATTTTTCCTTTTATAAGTATCCCATTCTCACAACAATGAACACACTTCCATGATAACAGCATTAATCATTTATGAGGTTGGTGTCCCATCACCCAAAAACTACCCATCAGGTCCTCAACCCTTTATTGTAGAGTTTCTATATGTGGTTTAAGTTAGGTTGCTTTCAGCTTAAAATAGACTGTTATAACTGTAAGATGTTTTATATAAGCCTGACGATAACAACAAAAAGAAAAGCTCTAGTAGATACACAAAAGATAATGAGAAAGAAATAAAAACACACCACCACAAAAAAATCATTAAAGTATGAAGGAAGACAGCAAGAGAGGAATAAAGTAACAAAGAAACTACAAACATAAAACAATGCTAAAATTGACAATAGAGCCAGCAGTGGTGACACATGCCTGTGGTCCCAGCTACTGAGGAGGATGAGGTGGGAGGATTGCTTGAGGTTAATCGTGTGGGGCTGTAGTGTGCTATGATTGTGCCTATTAATAGCTGCTGCAATTCAGCCTGGACAACATAGCAAGACAGTGCTCTCCAAAAATAAATAAATGAAAATTTAAAATGACAACAGTTTTTAAAATTACTCTCCCACTTGCAAAGACAAAACAGTGTGTAGAGATTTATACTATGAACATTTTTTTCCCAAGAAGCAACACTGAAACTTAAAAGGAAAACTCAAAGAAACCACACTCCCTTTGAAAGAAGTGTTGGGCTGCAGCCTACACTGTGAGTCAGGCAGAAAACTAAGTCCCCAGAATGTGAGAGGGGGATAAACTGCCTCCAGGATACACACTCCCACTGGGGAATCCAGCAATTCAGGCCACAGGGGAAGGCCTTAACTCTACCAGCCCTGGAGCTGATTTAGTGACTGGTGGGGAGTATATGAGAAGTAGCAGAAACAGGACATGGCTTGCATGCATTTCCATTCTCCAGCAGAGATGGAAGGAAGCCATTCCTGATCCTACCTCACACAGGACCTCACAGAAGTCTGCCAGCTAACTCAAGTAGTGTTCACAGCTTGAGAGAAGCTCCAAACTGAGCTTCATGATATAATCCAGAACCGAGGGGGCAAGTAGGAAGTGGACTGTAGACATGGGTGCAGGAGCTGGGTGTCCCTGGTTTATGGGCAGACTGGGAAATCTATAGCCCCAAAGTTACAGTTTATGTCTCCCTGGGGAAGGCTTATGGCCTGGGGCAGTTTTGAGTTTTGAAGGCAGACTGTCTAGAATCTAGTTAGCTGCTACTAATGGAACAGTGTTGGTGTGAGGCCTGCTTTGCTAAGTGCATGGGAGCTAGGTGGGGCTTACTGCTGCCTGCTAATCTCTGCTCCCCATATGGAGTTTTCCGTGCAGCAAAGACAGCTGTAGTCTTCCCTGGAACATTACCCCAGTGACCAGTAAACTGTCCTCCAATCCCATTAGGGCCACTGCTGGCACTCACATGTGGAGAGCCAGAGTGTTTGACTTGTCTGACCCAGCCCCCACATAGCTTTGCCCGTTCACCTACCCTGGTATCTTAACACAAAGGAAATGAAATTTTGAGAAGTCTATGGCCCTGCCCATTGCCTGAGACACCAGAGTACCTCCCCTGGGTAATGAAAGGCAAGTACAAATCCCACTGCTACCACAGCAGCTGGTGCTCTTTTGCAAGTACCACCTCCTGGCTGGAGGCCAATCAACATAGTCCATTACAGCATCTGCAGGCAGAATAACACAGCACCTAGGAAGGAGAAAACTTGGGCATGTTCTAAGCTATCACCATTGTCTGCATCACTTTGGCTAAGTAGGAGGTTCTGAGTCTGTCCATGTGATCAGTTTATTACTATTATAGCTCACAGTTGAGAAAGTCAACACTCTAAGTCTACTTATAACCAAGGAATCTCGCAGAGTCTATATCACACCCCTGGCACCCCCATCAGAGCTGATGCTCGTACCCGCTACTGGGAGACTTTGTATGATGGCTGGGAAAGGTCATATCACTGGATCCCTTGTAGACATTCTCCAGTACCAGCATGGAGTATGGAATCCCCACTGGACAGCTAGATTCAGAGGAGCAGCAGCATTCACTGTAATCTGACCCTCAGGGACTCCTCCTCCTGGAAGAAAGGGGGGGAGGTGAACTCCATCAAGAGAGTACCCTGTTTGACAAAAGAATCTAGAAGGCAGGCCTTTAGTCCCTGAACTTTCTGCTTGTGGGATGTTTCTATCAGCAGAGGCACAAGTGCAGGACTGAGCTCAGCGTAGAAAGTTATGTGGCTCTACTCCAATAGTCTAGCAGCCCTGGTACTTGTGAAGGGTTTTGGAGAAGGGGACTTTCTCTCCCCCTTACTTAGCACTGGAGACACAGCTGTGGCTTCTCTCATGGGAACTTGGCATGGGTGAACATGTAAACAGCCTTTGTGGAGCACTTCAGGGTGATGGCATCCCCCAAAAAGGAGTGCCTTGCAGGTTCAGGCTTGCACTAGTAGGGCCACGATCCCTCTCTACATTGAACATAAGCATTCCTGCAGATGAAAAGAGGTACCTGTCTGATCTGAATAGCAGGAACACTGTGTCAGGAGTGTGACTGGGAAGCAGATTGTTTTCTTGCTGGCCTGGCAGGGGAGCGAGATGGCTTTCTCCCTTCTCCCATGAAAGGATCTTAGTGTGTTTCACTGAGAGCTCCCCCAGCCAACTCTGTCAAGGTTGGGTTGTCTGCCCACTATTGGGTATTGTATTTACCTACCTGCTTTAGCCACAGCCAGTTTTCACCTGTAGGCACCATCCCCTACTGCCCCGAAGCCTGAACTATTTGACCTAGTAAATAAAATACTGAGAAAAAGATAAATCAATAAAAAGTGCACACCACTGGGGATAAAGAAGTCTCAAATGACCTCTGCTATTTCAACCCTACAGGAGACAGTAAACCTACTCACACATTGAGAACATTGCTACTACGACCGGCATCTGAGTAAGCAATGATATAAAGACTCTCTATAACCAAGGAACTCATACAGAATCTTTACCTCCAACACTCAGAGCCAAATTAGGTTACAATAAACTATAATCGGCCAGGTGCGGTGGCTCATGTCTGTAATCCCAGCACTTTGGGAGGCCGAGGTAGGTGGATCATGAGGTCAGGAGACCGAGACCATCCTGGCTAACATGGTGAAACCCCATCTCTACTAAAAATACAAAAAAATTAGATGGGTGTGGTGGCAGG
>NW_016823508.1:6380-14718 GCF_001698545.2 Rhinopithecus bieti
AATTCCACATCCTTTCATGTTAAATGCCCTCTTTTACCACTACTATTCAACATAATAATGGAAGTTCTGGCCAGGGCAATCAGGCAAGAGAAAGAAGTAAAGGGTATTCAAATAGGAGATAGGAAGTCAAATTGTCTCTGTTTGCAGACAACATGATTCTATATCCAGAAAACCCCATCATCACAGCCCAAAAACTTAAGCTGATAAGCAACTTCAGCAAAGTCTCAGGATATAAAATTAATGTGCAAAAATCACAAGCATTTCTATAAACCAACATTAGACAAGCAGAGAACCAAATCATGAATCAACTCTTATTCACAATTGCTACAAAGAGAATAAAATACCTAGAAAACACAGCTAACAAGGGATGTGAAGGATCTCTTCAAGGAGAACTACAAAACCACTGCTCAAGGAAATAAGAGAAGAAACAAACAAATGGAATAGCATTCCATTCTCATGGATAGAAAAAATCGATATCATGAAATGGCCATACTGCCCAAAGTAATTTACAGATTCAGTGTTATTTTCATCAAACTACCATTGACATTCTTCACAGAATTAGAAAAAACTACTTTAAATTTCATATGGAACCAAAACAGAGCCTGCATAGCCACAACAATCCTAAGCAGGAAGAACAAAGCTGAAGGCATCATGCTACCTGACTTCAAACTATACTACAGGGCTACAGTAACCAAAACAGCATGGTACTGGTACCAAAATAGACATATAGACCAATGGAAAAAAAACAGAAGCCTCAGAAATAACACCACACATCTACAACCATCTGATCTTTGACAAACTGAACAAAAGCAACCCACGGGGGAAGGGATTCCTTATTTAATAAATGGTGCCGGGAAAACTGGCTAGTCACATGCAGAAAACTGAAACTGGACCCCTTCCTTCCATCTCGTACAAAAATTAACTCAAGATAGATTAAAGACTTAAGTGTATAACCCCAAACCATAAAAACCATAGAAGAAAACCTAGGCAATACCATTCAGGACATAGGCACAGCCAAAGATTTTATGATGAAATCACCAAAAGCAATTGCAATGAAAGCAAAAGTTGACAAATGGGGCCTAATTAAACTAAAGAGTTACTGCACAGCAAAAGCAACTATCATCAGAGTGAACAAGCAACCTACAAATGGGAGAAAATTTTAGCAATCTACCAATCTGACAAAGGTCTAATGGAAGATCCCACTCATGAACCCACACAACTGGAATCTACAAGGAACTTAAACAAATTTACAAGAAAAAACAAACAACCCCATCAAAAAGTGGGCAAAGAATATGAACAGACCCTTTTCAAAAGAAGACATTTATGTGGCCAGCAAACACATGAAAAAAAGTTAAACACTACTGATCATTACAGAAATGCAAATCAAAACTACAGTGAGATACCATCTCATGACCGTCAGAATGGCAATTATTAAAAAGTCAAGAAACTACAGATGCTGGTGAGGCTGTGGTGAAATAGAAATGCTTTTACATTATTGGTGGGAATGTAAATTAGTTCAACCATTGTGGAAGACAGTGTGGTGATTTCTCAAGGACCTAGAACCAGAAACACCATTTGACCCAGCAATCCCATTACTGGGTATATACCCAAAGGAATAGAAATCATTCTATTATGAAGATAGATGTACACATATTTTTATTGCAGTACTATTCACAATAGGATTGACATGGAACCAACCCAAATGCCCATCAAGGATAGACTGGACAAAGAAAATGTGGGCTGGGTGCGGTGGCTCACGCCTGTAATCCCAGCACTTTGAAATGCCAAGGTGGACAGATCATGATGTCAAGACATCAAGACCATCCTGTCCAAAATGATGTAACCCCGTCTGTACTAAAAATACAAAACTTAGCCGGGCATGGTGGCACACACCTGTATTCCCAGCTACTCTGGAGGCTGAGGCAGGAGAATCACTTGGACCCAGGAGGCAGAGTTTGCGTGAGCTGAGATCATGCCCCTGTACTCCAGCCTGCTGAGAGAGCAAGATTCCATCTCAAAAAAAAAAAAAAAAAAAAAAAGAAAGAAAGAAAGAAAAAAAATATGGAAAAAATACACCATGGAATACTATGCAGCCACAAAAAAAGATTGAGATCATGTCCTTCACAGGGACATGGATGAAGCTAGAAGCCATCATCCTTAGGAAACTAACACTGGAGCAGAATACCAAACACCACATGTTCTCACTCATAAGTGGGAGTTGATCAATGAGAACACATGGACACGGGGAGGGAAACAGCACACACTGGGGCCTGTCAGGTGTGGGTGATGGGAGGGAGAGCATCAGAACAAATAGCTAATGCGTGCAGGGCTTAAAACCTAGGTGATGGGTTGATAGGTGCAGCAAACTACCATGGCGCACATACACCTATGTAAGAAATTTGCATGTCTGCAAGTTCTGCACATGTATTTCAGAACTTAAAGTAAAAAAATAAAAATAAAAATAATCAAAAGAAATGAACAAAGTCTCCAAGAAATATGAAATTATGTAAAATGGCCAAACATAAAAATCACGGGTGTTCCTGAGGGAGGAAAAAAAAAATTGGAATATTTATTTGAGGGAATAATTGAAGAAAATTTCTGGGCCTTGCTAGAGGTTTAGACATCCAAATACAAGGAGTTCAAAGAACTCCTGGGAGATTCCTTTCAAAAGAACATCACTGAGGCATGTAGTCATCAGGTTATCTAAAATCTAAGTGTAGGAAAGAACTCTAAGAGCAGTGAGACAAAAGCATCACATAACCTACAAAGAAAATTCCATTAGATTAGCAGCAGACTTCTCAGCAGAAACCATACAAACCAGAAGTGATTAAGGTCTTATCTTTAGCCCCCTTAAATAGAATAACTGTCAGCCAACAATTTTGTATCCCATAAAACTAAGTTTTATAAATGAAGGAGAAATAAAGTATTTTTCACACAAGCAAATACTGAGGAAATTGGTCACTACCAGACCAGACTTACAAGAAATGCTAAAAGGATTTCTACATCTTGAAACCAAAGTTCCATATACACCAGAATAGAATCTCTTCAAAGCATAAGACTCACAGAGTGTATGAAACAGTACCACAATGAAGAAAACAAAGTATCTCTGGAACAGTATCTTATATCTATTAACATTGAATGTAAATGGCCTAACTGCTCCACTTAAAAAATAAAGATTGGCAGAATGGATAAAAAAAGTCACAAACTAAATATTTTCAAGACATTCACCTAACATGTAATGATTCTTATAAACTCATAGTAAAGGAGTAGAAAAATGTGCTCCATGCAAATGGAAATCAGAAGCAAGCAGTAGCAGGTGTTCTTATATCATATAAAACAGCCTTTAAAGCTACAATGCTAAAACAAGACAAAAAGTCATTACACAATGATAAAAGGATCAATGCAACAAGAAGATATTATAATACACTCTTAAACATATATGCACCTAACTCTGGAGCTCCCAGATTCAGTATAGAATTACTACTAGACATAAGAAAAGAGATAGACAGAAACAGAATAATAATAGGGGATATCAACACTCCACTGACAGCACTAGATACATCATTGAGGCAGAAAGTCAACCAAGAAACACTAGACTTAAATTGCACTGTAGACAAAAATGGACCTAATAGATATTTACAGAACATTCTACCCAAGAACTGCAGAACATACATTCTTCTCATCAGCATATGAAACATTCTCCAAGATGGACCACATGATAAACCACAGAATGAGTCTCAATAAAATAAAAAAAATCAAAATTATATCAAGTATATTCTCAGACCTCAGTGGAATAAAGCTAGAAATCAACTCCAAAAGGAACCCTAGAAACTATAAAAATACATGGAAATTATATAATCTGTTTCTGAATGATTTTGGGGCTAATAGTGAAATCAAAACAGAAATTTCAAAATTCTTCAAAGTGAATAATAGCAACACAAGTTATAAAATCCTCTGGGATACAGCAAAAGCAATGCTAAGAAGAAAGTTTATAGCATGAAATGCCTACATCAAAAAGTCTGAAAGGTCACAAATTGATAACTTAATGTCGCACCACAAGGAATAGAGAAATAAGAATAAACTGAACCCAAAGCTAGCAGAAGAAAAGAAATAACAAAGATCAGAGCAAAACTAAATGAAATGGGTACAAAAAATACAAAAAAATTAATGAAACAAAAGTTCAGTTTCTGAAAAGATACACAAAATTGATAGCCCATTAGCTAGATTAGCTGAGAAAAGGAGAGAGAAAATTCAAATAAGTTCCAGTAGAAATAAAAATGGAGACATTACAACCAACACCACAGAAATATAAAAGATCATTCAAGACTACTATGAACACCTCTATGCACACAAACTAGAAAATCTAGAGGAAATGGATAAATTCCTGAAAATATACAACCCTAGCTTAAATCAGGAAGAAATAATAGAAATTCAGAACAGACTAGTAACAAACAGTGAGGGTGAATTAGTAATAAAAAAAATTGCCAACAATAAAAAAAGCCTAGGGTCAGATGGATTCACAGCTGAATTCTACCAGATCTTCAATGAAGAACTGGTACCAATTCTACTGAAACCACTCCAAAAGATTGAGAAAAAGGAAATCCTTCCTAACTCATTCTATGAGGACAGTATCATCCTGATACCAAAGACAGGAAATAATATAACAAAAAATGAAAACTACAGACCAAAATTCCTGATGAACATAGATGCAAATATTCTCAACAAAATACTGACAAACTAAATCTAATATCAGGAAGCAGATGGTCGTTGGTTCTTGTCTTCTTGGAAGAAGGAATTCAACCAAGAGACATGCAGTTACAGTTAAGCAGTAGGAAAGTTTATTTAAAGTGAAAATATACCCTGAATGCTGAGTTAGAGTAGTCTGCTTAAGCATGAGACAGCCCAGATAGACACGGTGGAGGCTCTCTTACAAGAGTCTCACAGGATTATTCACAAATGGTGTGAAGGAGTGTTATTAGCAAGCATGTTTTGGGTGGTCCCCTGGGCATGTCTTATTAGCATCTTAAATCTCTGCCTAGGGGTGTGTTTTTTACTATTACAATGAGCAAAATGTTACTTTTAAGGTGACACTGCCAAGTTGAGGTGCATGCTAGGCACTGGGAAAAGTCCCTACTACAGTCATTTCCTGTTACAGATAAGTCCCGGATGGGGCTGCATAAGCATTACCACAAGTCTAGATGTGGCTACTGGCTATTTTTTCTTTTTTTTTTTTTAATACTAACTGCTAGGTAAGCATTGATTGCTAGTGGGGCAAGGTTTCCAGAGCTTCCTTCCTCCAGGGCTGCTGTTCCTTCTTAGGAACTATCTACAAACTCTAACAAATCCAACAGCACATCAAAAAGATAATTCATCATGATCAAGTGGGTTTTATCCCAGGGATGAATGGATGGTTCAACATATGCAGTTCAATAATGTGATTCACCACATAAACAGAATGAAAACAAAACCATATGATCATCTCCATAGACTGAGAAAAGCATTCAATAAAATCCAGCATCCCATTATGATAGTAATCCTCAACAAACTGGGGACAGAAGGGACATACCCTAAAATAATAAAAGCCATATATGACAAATCCATAGCCAACATCATACGGAATGGGGGAAAAGTTGAAAGCATTCCCTGTAAAAACTGGAACAATACAAGGATGTCCACTTGCATTACTTCTATTCAACACAGTACTGGAAGTCCTTGCCAGATTAATCAGGAAAAGGATATAGATTCTTTCTCTTTTCCAATTTGGATGCCCTCTGTTTCTGTTTACTGATAATATGATCAGACACCTAGAAAACCCCAAAGACTCCTCCAAAAGACTCCTAGGTATGATAAATAAATTCAGTAAAGTCTTAGGTTACAAAATCAATGTACACAAATCAGGAGCACTGCTATCCACCACCAATGACCAAGCTGAGAGTCAAATAAAAAACTCAATCCCTTTTACAATAGCTGAAAAAAAAGTACCCAGGAATATACTTAACCAGGAAAGTGAAAGATCGCTACAAAGAGGACTACAAACTACTGCTGAAAGAAATTATAGATGACACAAACAAATGGAAATACATTCCATGCTCATGAGTTGGAAGAATCAATATTGTAAAACTGACCACACTGCCCAAAGCAATCTACAGATTTAATGCAATTCCTAACAAAATATCAACATCAAATTTCACAGAATTAGAAAAAGCAACCCTAAAATTCACATGGGATCAAAAAAGAGCCTGAATAGCCAAAGCAATCCTAGTTAAAAAGAAAAAATCTGGAGGCATTACGTTACCTGACTTTATACTACAAGATTGTAGTAATAAAAACAGTATGCTACTGGCATAAAAGTAGACACATCAACCAGTAGAACAGAATAGAGAATGAATACATAAATAAAGTCAAACAAACACTTACAATCAAGTGATCTTTGATAAAGCATGCAGAAACATAAATTGAGGAAAGAAAACCCTGTTCAATAAATGGTGCTGGGAAAACTGGATAGCCACATGTAGAATAATAAAACTGGATCTCCATCTTCATATACAAAAACCAACTGAAGATGAGTTAAAGACTTAAATCTAAGACCTGAACCCATAAAATTCTAGAAGAAATGGTTAGAAAACTCTTCTGGACATTTACCTGGGCAAATAATTAATGACTAAGACCTCAAAATCAAATGCAACAAAAACAAAAATAAATAAATGTGACCTAATGAAACTAAAAAACTTATGCACAGCCAAAGAAATAATCATTACAGTAAACAGACACCCCTCAGAATGGGATAAAATTTTTACAGACTATGCATCCAACAAAGGACTAAAGTTCAGAATCTACAAGGAACTCAAATCAGCAAGAAGAAAACAAAAAATCCCATCAGAAAGTGAAAAAATGACATGAATAGATACTTCTCAAAAAATACAAATGGCCAAAAAATACATGAAAAAAAATCTCAATACCACTAATCATCAGGAAATGCAAACTAAAACCACAATGAGATACCACCTAACTTTAGCCAGAAAGGCCATTATTAAAAATTCAAAAAGTTGACATGGACGTGGTGAAAAGAGAACACTTATACACTGCTGGTAGGAATGTAAATTAGTAAAACCTCTGTGGAAAACAGCATGGCGTTTTCTCAAAAAGCTAAAAGTAGGTCTACCATTTGAGCCAGCAATCACACTACTACGTATCTACCCAAAGGAAAATAAGCCATTATACCAAAAAGATACCTGCATGTGTATGTTTATCACAGCACAATTTACAGTTGCAAAGATGTGAAAACAACCTATGTCCCTAAGCCAATTAGTAGATGCGGAGGATGTGGTATATATACACCATGGAATACTATGCAGGCATAAAAAATGAAATAATGTATTTTGCAGCCACTTAGATGGAGCTGGAGGCCATTATTCAAAGCAATTCAGGAGTAGAAAACCAAATACCATACATTCTCACTTATAAGTGGGAGCTAAAGTATGGGTATACAAATGCATATAGAGTGGCACAATGGACATTGGAGACTCAGAAGAAGGGAGAGTGGGAGGGGAGTGAAGGATAAAAAACTGCATATTGTATAATGTACACTACTTGGGTGATAGGTGCACTAGACTCCTGACTTCACCACTATACAATTCATTCCTGTAACCAAAAACCGCTGGTACCACAAAAGCTACTAAAATAAAAGTAAAAACAGAACTGACAATAGTAAGTCCCTGCCTATCAACAAATACTTTGATTAAATTCCCCAATCAAAAGACAGTGGCTGAATGGATTTTTAAGAATATCCAAAAATATGCTGCCAACAAGAACATTATCTTTAATGACACACAATGGCTGAAAATGAAGGAATGATAAAAGGTATTTCAAGCAAATGGTCACCAAAGGAGAGCATTAGACAAAAATAGACTTTTAATCAGAACCTGTGACGAGAGACAAAGAAGGTTACTATATAGTAAAAAGAGGGTCAATTCATTAAGAGAAAACCACAACTATAAATACATATGTACCCAACATCACAGCATTTAAATATATGAAGCAAATATTAAATAATGGGGGAAATATACAGCAATACAAAAATTGCAGGAGACTTCAATTCTCGACTTTCAGCAATAGATAGATCATCATACAGAAAGTCAATAAAGAAACAGCACGATGGACTTTATGCAGCCGTAAAAAAGGATGAGTTCATGTCCTTTGTAGGGACATGGATGAAGCTGGAAACCATCATTCTCAGCAAACTATTGCAAGGACAAAAAAACCAAGCACCGCATGTTCTCACTTATACGTGGGAATTGAACAATGAGAACACTTGGACACAGGAAGGGGAACATCACAC
>NW_016823508.1:16394-27185 GCF_001698545.2 Rhinopithecus bieti
TTAGAAGAAATTTTTTTTTTTTTTTTTTTTTTTTTTTTAAATAGAAACCCCCAAAGGGTTTCTGAGGCAGAGCAAGATGGTGAAATACAAACCTCTACTGATCATCCCCCCTACAAGGACACCAAGTTAATCACCATCTCCACAGAGTAAAACACCTTCATAAAACTAAAATCAGGTGAACACTCATAGTACCTGGTTTTAACTTCATATCACTGAAAGAGGCACTGAAAAAATAGACAAAACAGCCTGGAATTGTCAATGCCACCCCTCTTCCATCCCTAGCAGCAGCAGCGTGGTGTGGAGAGCACCTCTGAGTGCTGGGGAGGGAGAATACAGCAATTGTGAGGCACTGATCTCAGTGCTGTTTAGTTAGAGAAGAAAGGAAAACCAGATGAAACTCAGCTGATGCCTGCCCATGGAAGGAACATTTTAACTAGCCTTAGCCAGAGGGAATGACCAATTCCAGTGGTCCAAATTTGAGTGCCTACAAATCTTGTCATCAAGGTCCCTCTACAGCACTCTGTATCTCCAAGTAAATTTGAAAGGCAATCTAGGCCATAAGGACTGCTACTCTTAGGTGAGTCTTAATGCTGAACTAGTCTCAGAAACAGTGAAATTGGGAGGTCTCAGAGACAGTGGATTGGGAAGACAGTGGATTGACAGTGGATTGTCTCAGTAGGCAACACATTGAGACACAAGCTGGGGCAGCCAAGAAAGTGTTAGCATTACTCCTCTTCTAACTGAAGGCTACACAGCTCCAAAAGACACCCCTTCCTTCCACTTGAGGAGGGGAGAGGGATGAGTAGGGAGAACTTTGTCTTGCATCTAGGATACCAGCTCAGCCACAGCAGGATGGTCACTAGTCAGAGTCATGAGGCCCCTGTTTCAGGCTGTAGCTACCAGACAACATTTCTAGACACACCCTGTGCCAGAAGGGAACCCACTGCTTTGAAGGAAAGGACAGTCCTGGCAGCATTCATCACTTGCTAACTAAAGAGCTCTTGGGCTCTGAATAAACAGCAGCAATACACAGGTGCTGCATTGAGGATCTTTGGTGAGCCTCTGAGACTTGCTGATGTCAGGTGAAACTCAGTACACTATGAGCTGTGGTGGCTACAGGGCAAAACTCCTGCTCGAGAAAAGCAGAGGGCAAAGTAAGGAGAACTTTGTCTTGCACCTTAGGTACCAACATGGCCACAAAGGGGTAGAGCACAAAGTGGGCTCTTAAAGTCCCTGATTCCAGGACTTGACTCTTGGACAGCATTTCTGGACCTGACTTGGGCCAGAGGGGAGCTCACTGCCCTAAAAGGTGAGTTCCAGGCCAGGCAGCATTCCCCAAAATCTGATTTAAGAGCCCTTGGGACTAAAGGGAACATTGGCGGTAGTCTGGCAGTACCCCTTGTGGGTTGGTGTGGTGGTGACTATGGAGTAAGGGTTCTCTGACTTTGGAAAGAGGAGAAAACAGGTATAGTGACTGCGTCTTGTGGTTTGAGTGCCAGCTCCACGACAATACCATAGCACACCAGGTAGACTTCTGAGGTTTTAGACTCAAGTCCCTGACTTCTGGGTTGCATCTCTTGACACATCTGAGGCCTGGGGGACCTTGTTGCCCTGAAGGGAAAAACACAGGCCTGGCTGGCTTTGCCACTGCTGATTGTAGAGTCCCAGGACCTTGAGTAAACACAGGCAGTAGCCAGGTTACAGAGAGCCTTGGGCAAGACCCAGTTCTGTGCTGGCTTCAGGTCTGACCCAGTGCAGTCATAGCAGTGTTGGTGACAAGGGTGCTTGTATTACTCTACCCCCAGTTTTAGGTGGCTCAGAACAGAGAGTGAGACTCTGGGAGAAAGTAAGGAAAGAGTACAATAGTCACTGTTTGGTAATCCAGAGAATTCTCCCAGATCTTGTTCAAGACCATAAAGATGGTCCTTCTACAAGTCTGCAAGAACCACGGGGTTACTGGGCTTGGGGTACCCTCTAAAGCAGATAGAGCTTAGATTACAACACCCAAGCTCTTTCAAATATCTGGAAAATCTCCCCCACCCAAAAACAATGGCTTCAAATAAGCCCCGACAGCGGAGACTACAATAAATACCTAGCTCTTTAATGCCCAGACAGTGAGGAACATCTACTAGCACCAACACATTCCAGGAAAACATGACGTCACCAAATGAACTAACTGAGGCACCAGGGACCAATCCTGGAGAAACAGTGATATGTGACCTCTGAGATGAGACAGAGAATTCAAAATAGCTGTGTTGAGGAAACTTGAAGAAATTCAATGTAACACAGAGAAGGAATTCAAAAATCTCTTAGGTAAATTTAACAGAGTTTACAATAATTTAAAAAAACCAAGCACAAATTCTGGAGCTGAGAAATGCAGTTGGCATACTGAAGAATGCATCAGAGTCTTTTCATAGCAGAATTGATCAAGCAGAACAAAGAACTAGTGAGCTTAAAGACAGAATATTTAAAAATACACAGTCAAAGGAGACAAAAGAAAAAAGAATTAAAAAAATAAAGCATGCTTACAGTTTCTAGAAAATAGCCCCAAAAGGGCAAATCTAAGTTATTTGCCTTAGAGAGGAGGTAGAGAAAGACAGTTGTAGAAAATGTATTCAAAGGAATAGCAGACAACTTTCTAAACCTACAGAACAATATATAAAAGTACAGGAAGGTTATAGAACATCATGCAGATTTACCCCCAAAGAAGACTATCTCAAGGCATTTAATAATCAAATTCCAAAGGTCAAGGATAAAGTAAGAATCCTAAAAGCTGCAAGAGAAAAGAAACAGGCAACATATAATGAAGCTCCAGTGGTTTTGCAGCTTCTCAGTGGAAACTTTACAGGCCAGGAGTGTGGCATGACATATTTAATGTGCTAAAGGAAAAAAAACTTTTTTCTTTTCTTTTTTTTTTGAGATGGAGTCTCGCCCTGTCATCCAGGCTGGAGTGCAGTGGCATGATCTCGGCTCACTGCAGCCTCTGCATCTTGGTTCAAGAGATTCTCCTGCCTCAGCCTCCTGAGTAGCTGGGATTACAGGTGTGTGCCACCATGCCTGGCTAATTTTTGTACTTTTAGTAGAGAGCAGGTGCACCATGTTGGTCAGGCTGGTCTTGAACTCCTGATTTCCCAATCCACCTAACTCAGTCTTTCAAAGTACTGGGATTACAGGCATGAGCCACCACATCCGTCTGAGAAAAGCTTTTATCCTGGAATACTATATTCAGTGAAAATATCCTTCAAGCCTTAAGAAGAAATAAAGACTTTTCCAGAGAAATAAAAACTGAGGGATTTCATCAATACTGGACCTGTCCTAGAAGAAATAATAAAGGGAGTACTTCAGTCAGAAAGAAAAGGACATTAATGAGCAATAACCTCTTGAAGGTATAAAACTCACTGGTATTAGTTAAGTACACAGAAAACACAGAATATTACAATATTGAAAGTATGGTACATAAGCTACTCTTATTCCAAGTAGAAAAACAAAATGATAACCAATCAAAAATAATAACTACAAATTTTCAGGACATAATCAGTTCAATAAGATATACATAGAAAAAAGTTAAAAAGCCAAAAGACAAAGTTAAGGCATAAAGTTTTTAAAAGTTTTTTTTCCCTGTTTGTTTTTCTGTTTATGCAAATCAGGTTAAATTGTTATCAGGTTAAAATAGTGAGTTATAAGATAGTAATTGTAAGTGTCATGGTAACCTCAAACCAAATAATGTACAATAAATACACAAAAAATAAAACATAAGAAACTAAATCACATCATCAGAGAAAATCACCTTCACTAGAGGAAAACAGGAAATAAGGAAGAGAAGACCAGAAAACAAGTAACAAGATGGCAGGAGTAAGTTCTTACTTATCAATAATAACAGTGAATGTAAATGAACTAAGCTCTTCAATCAAATGACACAGACTGGCTGAATGCATGAAAAAACAAGACCTATCAATCTGCTGGTTAGAAGAAACAAACTTTACCCATGATGTGATGCATAGACTAAAAATTAAGGCATGGAAAAGGATATTCCATGCCAATGGAAACCAAAGAAAGCAGGAATAGCTATGCTTATATCAATTAAAATAGACTTCAAGACAAAAACTATAAGAAGAGTCAAAGGTTACTATATAATAATAAAGAGGTCATTCCAGCAAGAGGATATAGCTATTTTAAGTGTATATGCAACCAACACTGGAACACCTAGGTATAGAAATGAAACACTATTAAAGCTAATATAGAGAGATAGACCCCAATGAAATAATTACTAGAGACTTCAACAGCTCACTTTCAGCATTGGACAGATCTTCTAGAGAGAAAATCAACAAAGAATTATCAGACTTAGTCTGCACTGTAGACCAAATGGATCTAATATTTACAGAACATTTCATTGCAGAACACACATTCTTTTCCTCAGCACATTTATTATTCTCAAAGACAGACCACATGTTAGGTCACAAAACAAGTCTTAAAACATTGAATAAAAATTAAAATAATATCAAGCATCTTCTCTGATCCAATGAAATAAAACTACAAATCAATAACAAGAGAAATTTTGGAAATCATGCAAATATATGAAAATTAAACAGTATGCTCCTGAATCACCAGTGGGTCAATGAAGAAATCAAGAAGAAAATAAAAAAATTTCTTGAAACAAATGATAATAAAAGCACAACATTCCAAAACTTATGGGATACAGCAAAAGCAGTATTAAGAGGGGATTTATAGCAATAAGTGCCTAAATTGAAAAAAGACAAAACTTGAAATAAAAAATCTAATGATGCATCATAAAGAACTGAAAAGCAAAACAAATGAAACACAAAATTAGAAGAAAAAATAAAGATCAGAGCAGAGAGAAATGAAATTGAATAAAAAAAGTACAGAAGATCAATGACAAAAGTTGGTGTTTTGAAAGTTAATCAAAATGGACAAACCCTTACCCAGACTAAGAATAAAAAGAGACAACCCAAATAAATAAAATCAACAATAATAAAGGAAACATTACAACTGATACTGCAGAAATTCAAAGATCATTAGTGCCCTTTATGAGCAACTATATGCCAATAATTTGGAAAATTTAGAAGAAATAGACAAATTTCTAGATACATACAACTTACCAAGTATGAACCACAAAGAAACCAAA
This sequence comes from Rhinopithecus bieti, assembly GCF_001698545.2. Lineage (NCBI taxonomy): Eukaryota > Metazoa > Chordata > Mammalia > Primates > Cercopithecidae > Rhinopithecus > Rhinopithecus bieti. Next base: position 21,538 of record NW_016823508.1, read on the forward strand.
ACCCGAATACACCAATAACAAGTAATTGTAACAAAGCCATAATAAAATGTCTCCCAGTAAAGAAAACATGAGACCTGTTGGCTTCACTGCTGAATTCTAACCAAACTTTTTTTTTTTTTTAATTTTAAGTTTCAGGTTACATGTGCAGGATGTACGGGTTTGTTACATAGGTAAACATGTGTCATGGAATTCTACCAAACATTTAAATAACTACTAATACTAATCCTATTCAAACTATTCTGAAAAGTAAAGGAGGAGGGAACACTTCCAAACTCCTTCTATGAGGCAAATATTAATTACCCTGATAGCAAAACTAGATAAAGGCATATTTAAAAAAACTACAGTTGGGCACGGTGGCTCATGCCTGTAATCCCAGCACTTTGGGAGGCCGAGGTGGGCAAATCACAAGGTCGGAGATCGAGACCACCCTGGCTAACATGGTGAAACCCTGCCTCTACTAAAAATACAAAAAATTAGCCGGGTGTGGTGGTGGGCACCTGTAGTCCCAGCAACTCGGGAGGCTGAGGTAGAGAATGGCGTGAGCCTGGGAGACGGAGTTTGCAGTGAGCCAAGATCACGCCACTGCACTCCAACCTGGGTGACAGAGCAAGACTCTGTCTCAAAAAGCAAACAAACAAACAAAAAAACTACAAGCCAAAATATCTGATGATTATTGATGTAAAAATCCTCAACAAAATACTATAAAACAGAATTCAACGATAGATTAGAAAAAACCATTCATCATGCCCAAGTGTGATGTGAAGAGGTTTCAACATATAAACATCAATCAATGTGATAAATCATACAACAAAATAAAGGATAAAAACCACATAATCATTTTAATGGATGCTGAGAAAGCATTTGATAAAATTCAACATTGCTTTGTAATAAAAACCCTAAAAAAACTAGGGATAGAAGAAACACACTTCAACCCAATAAAAGTCGTATATGACAGATCCACAGATAATATCATACTGAATGGGGAAAAACTAAAAGCCTTTCCTCTAAGATCTGAACACAAGGATGCCCACCGTCACCCCTGTTGTTCAACATAGTACTGAAAGTTTTAGCTAGAGCAATCAGACAGGAGAAAGATATGAGAATCCAAATTGGAATGGAAGAAGTCAAGTTATCCTTGTTTGCAGATGATATGATCTTATATTTGGAAAACCTAAAGATTCCACAAGAAAATATTAGAACTGATAAACAAATTCAGTAAAGTTTCAGGTTACAAAATCAACATACAAAAACAACTGACATTTTCATCTTCCAATAGTGAACAATCTATAAAAGATACTAAAGAGTAATCACATTTATCATAGCCACACATAAAACTAAATACCTAGGAATTAATAAAAAAAGTAAAAGATTTCTAGCATTAAAATGATAAAACACTGATGAAAAAAATTGAAGAGGACATCAAAATATAAAAATATTCCATATTCATTGATGGGAAGAATAAATATTATTAAAGTGCTCATATTACCCAAAGTGACCTACAGATTCAATGCAATCCCTATAAAAATACCCATAATATTAATCACAGAAATGGGGAAAAAAGCTCTAAAATTTATATGGAACAACAAAAGACCTAGAATAGTCAAAAGTATCCTAAGCAAAAAGAACAAAACTGGAAGAATCACATTACCTGACTTCAAATTATATAACAGAGCTATACTAACCCAAACAGCATGGTCCTAACATAAAAAGAGGCACATATAACAACAGAACAAAACAGAGAACCCAGAAACAAATTCACATACCTACAGTGAATTAACTTTTGACAAAGGTGCCAAGGACATACACTGCAGAAAATATAGTCTCTTCAATAAATGGTGCTGGGAAAACTGGATACTCATATACACAGGAATAAAACTAGATCCCTATCTCTCACCGTATACAAAAAACAAATCAAAATGGATTAAAGACTCAAATCTAAAACTTCAGACTATGAAACTACTACAATAAAACATTGGGAAAAATCTCCAGGACATTGGTCAGGGCAAAGATTTCTTAAGCAATACCCCACAAAGATAGGCAACTAAAGCAGAAATAAACAAATGGGATTACATCAAGTTAAAAAAATTCTGCACAGCAAAAGATATAAACAACAAAGTAAACGGACAACCCAAAGAATGGGAGAAAATATTTGCAAACTACCCATCTGACAAGGGATTAATTACCAGAATATATAAGGAGCCCAAACAGCTCTATAGGAAACCATCTAATAATCTGATCCAAAATGGCAAAATACTTGAATAGACATTTCTCAAAAAAAGACAGAAAAAGGGCAAACAGGAATATGAAAAGAGTTCAACATCACTGACCATCAGAGAAATGAAAATCAAAACTACAATGAAATGTTATCTCACCCTACTTCAACTGGGATGAGATAATATCTCATTGTAGATTATCTTCGAAAGACAGGTGATAACAAACGTTGGCAAAGATGTGGAGAAAAGGGAACAACAGTGTACCCTTGTACACTGTTGGTGGAAATGTAAATTAGTACAATCACTATGAAGAATAGTTTGGAGGTTCCTCAAAAAGCTAAAAATTTACTTACCATAGGATCCAGCAATTCCTCTGCTGGGTATATACCCTGAAGAAAGGAAATTAGTATAACAAAGAGATATCTGCACTCCCATGTTTGTTGCAGCACTGTTTACAATAGCTAAAATTTGGAAGCAAGCTAAGTGTTCATTAACAGATAAATGGATAAAGAAAAAGTGGTACATATTCACAACGGAGTATGATTCTGTCATAAAAAGAATGTGATTCAATCATTTGCAACAACATGGATGGAACTGGAGATCATTTTGTTCAGCAAAATGAATCAGATACAGAAAGACAAACATCACATGTTCTCACTTATTTGTGGGATCTGAAAATCAAAACAATTAAACTCATGGGCATAGAGAGTAGAAGGATTATTACCAGAGGCTGGGAAGGGTAGTGGGGGCCTGGGGAGTAGATTGGGATACTTATTGGGTACAAAAATAGTAAGAAATAATAGACCTACTATTTGATAGCACTATAGGGTAACTATAGTCTATAATAATTGTACATTTTAAACTAACTTAAAGAGTATAATTGCATTGTTTGTAACTCAAAGGATAAATGCTTGAGGGGATGGATACCACATTCTCTGTGATGTGCTTATCTCATATGGCATGCCTGTACCAAAACATCTCATGTATCCCATAAATATATACATCTACTATGTACCCATGAAAATAAAAAAGGGAAAACCCCAGAGACTCCATCTTTGGAGTCTGTTCAAACTAATAAATAAATCCTGTAAAGTTGAAGAATATAAAAATCAACATACAAAAATCAGTGGTGTTTCATGCATGCGTATGTTTACTGCAGCACTGTTCCCAATAGCAAAGACTTGGAATCAACCCAAATGCCCATCAATGGTAGACTGGATAAAGAAAATGTGGCACATATACACAATGGAATACTATACAGCCATAAAAAAGAATGAGTTCATGTTCTTTGCAGGGACATGGATGAAGCTGGAAATCATCATCCTCAGGAAACTAACATAGGAACGGAAAACCAAACACTGCATGTTCTCACTCATAAGTGGGAGCTGAACAATGAGAACACAGGGAGGGGAACATTACACACCAGGGCCTGTTAGAAGGTGGGAAGGTAGAGGAGGGATAGCACTAGGAGAAATACCTAATGTAGATGATGGGTTGATGGGTGCAGCAAACCAGCATGGCATGTATATACCTATGCAATAAACCTGTACATTCTGCACATGTATACCAGAACTTAAAGTATAATAATAATAATAATAATAATAATAATAATAAATCAGTAGTGTTTCTACACACTACAGTAAACTATCTGAAAAAGAAATTAAGAAAACAATTCAATTTAGAATAGCATCAAAAACAATACTTAGAAATTGAACAAGGAGATGAGAGATATGTACACTGAAAATATAAAATATTTATGTCAAAATAAAAGAAAACACATATATGAAGAGACACCCCATATTCATGAATTGGAAGAATTAATAAAGTATCCATACAATCTAAACTGATCTACAGATTTAAAGTAATTCCTAACAAAATTTCAATATAATTTTTCAAAAAAATAGCAAAAAATCCTAAAATTAGTATGTAACCACAAAAGACCCCAAATAGCAAAACCAATCTTGAGCAAAAAGAACAAAGCTGAAGGCATCATACTTCCTGATCTCAAACTATATTACAAAGCTATGTAATCAGAACAGTATCATACTGGCATAAGAACAGACAAATAGACCAATGGAAGAGAATAGTGAGTCCAGTAATAAACTCACATATATATGGTCAACTAATCTTTGACAAGGATGCCAAGAATGCACAATTGGTAAAAGATAGTCTTTTCAATAACTGGTGTTGAGAAACAGCATACCCAGACTCCAAAGGATGAAATTTGACCCTTAGCATATACCATAAGCAAAAATTAACTCAGAATAGATTAAACTTAAATGTAAGTTCTGAACAGAAGCTTCTAAAAGAAAATATAGAGAAAACTCCTTAACATTGGTCTTGGCAATGATTTGTTAAATATGATGGTAAAAACACAGGCAACAACAAGATATGTTAAAGACTTAAATGTGAGACCCAAAAGTATAAAACTGCTAGAAGAGACCATAGGCAAAACATTATAGGACATTCGTACAGGCAGAGATTTTATGGCCGAGACCTCAAAAGCACAGTTAACACAAACAAAAATAGAGAAATAGGACTATATTAAACTAAAAAGCTTCTGTAAAGCAAAGGAAACAATTGAGAATGAAGAGACAACCTATAGAATTGGAGAAAATATTTACAAGCTATCAATTTAACAAGGGACTAATATCCAGAACAAAACTGGACTTTTCTCACCATATACAAAATTAACTCAAGATGGATCAAAACTTAAAATTAAGCCCCAGACTAGATGGATTCACAGCCAAATCCTATGAAATATACAAAGAAGAGCTAGTACCTATACTATGAAGTTATTCCTTCCTGAAAAACAAAAAGTAAAAGAGGACCCTAACTCGTTCTATTAAGCCAGCATCACCCTGATACCAAAATCTGGCAAAGACAATTAAAAAAGAAAACTACAGGCCAATATCTCTGATGAATATAGATGCAAAAATCCTTAACAAAATACAAGCAAATTGAATCCAACAGCACATCAAAAAGTTAATTCACCAGGATTAAGTAGACTTCATTTCTGGAATGCAAGGTTGGCTCAACATACAAATCAATAAATGTGATTCACCACATAAATAGAATTAAAAACAAAAACCACATGATCATCTCAATAAATGGAAAAAACAATCCAACATATCTTCACGATAAAAAATTACCCTTGAGAAACTAGGCATCAAAGGAATATACCTTAAAATAATAAGAGCCATCTATGAGAAACTCATAACCAATATCATACTGAATAGTCAAAAACTGTAAGCATGCCACTTGAGAACTGGAGTAAGACAGTGATGCCAACTCTCACCACTCCTATTAAACATAGTACTAGATGTCCTAACCAGAGAAATTAGGCAAGAAAAATAAATAAAAAGCATCCAAATAGGAAAAGTGGAATTCAAACTGTCTTTGTTTGCAGATAATATGATTTTTTTTTTTTTTTTT
>NW_016823508.1:29671-31522 GCF_001698545.2 Rhinopithecus bieti
AAGTTTAAAATAACAGATGTTGACAAGGATGCAGAGAAAAGAGAATGCTTATACATTGTTGACGGTAACATAAATTAGTATTTCATCTATGGAAAATAGTATGGAGATTTCTCAAGGAACTAAAAATAGGACTCCCATTTGATTCAGCAATGCCACTACGGGGTATCTACCCAAAAGAAAAGAAATTGTTATAGCAAAAAGACACCAGCACTCATATGTTTATCACAGCACTATTTGGAATAGCAAAGTAATGGAATCAACATAAGTGTCCATCAGTGAATGACTGGATAAAGAAAATGTGAGGGGTGTGTGTGTGTGTGTGTGTGTGTGTGTACACCACGGAATACTATGCAATCATTAAAAGGAATGAAATTATGTCTTTTGCAACAACATGGATGGAGCTGGAGGCCGTTATCTTAGGTGAAATAATTTGAAAACAGAAAATCAAACACAGTGTATCACTTTTAAGTGGGAGCTAAACAAGGTGTACACATGGACACAGAAGAAAATAGCAGACACTGGGGACTCCAAAAGGAGCAAGAGTTGGAGGGTGATAAGAGCTGAAAAATTACCTGTTAGGCACAATGTTCACTAGTCAGGTGATGGGTACACTAGAAGCCCAAATTTTACCACTACACAATATATCCATGTAACAAAACTAAAAATGTACCCTCTGAATCCTTACAAATAAATGAAATACATAAATAAGAAAACATGGTATTACACACAATGGAATATCATCAGGCCACAAAAAATAATAAAATCACATCATTTGAAGCAACATAGATAAACATGGAAGACATTATGTTAAGTGAAATAAACCAGACACAAAAATACAAATGTTGCATGTTCTTACTCATTTGTGGGAGCTAAAACTGTTGATCTCGTGGAAATAGAGAATAGAATGATAAATACCAGAGGCTGGGAAGTAGGTGTACATGGGAGGCAGGAATGAAGTGAGGTTGGTTAATAGGTACAAACATACAGTTAGATAGAAGGAATAAGGTCTAAAGTTTGATAGCAGAGTAGGGTGAACATACTTATCAACAATGTATTGTGTACTTCTAAGTAACTAGACGAGAGGGCTTGAAATACTCCTAACATATAGATAGAAATTATAAATATTCAAAGAGATGGATACCCTAAATATCCCAAATTGAGCATTAAACATTCTATGCATGTAACAAATACTCACATGTACCCCATAAATACGTAAAATGTTATGTATCAATTTAAAACCCCAGCCAGGTGTGGTGGTTCATGCTTGTAATCCCAGAATTTTGGGAGGCTGACCTGGGAGGACTGTTTGAGGCTAGGAGTTCAAGACCAGCTTGGGCAACATAGCAAGACCCATCTCCACAAAAAAATTGAAAAAATTTAGCAAGACCCTGTTTTTTTTTAAAAAAAATACCTGCTTTCTCTTGTGGGCACTTAGTGCTATAAATGTCCCCCTACACACTGCTTTAAATGTGTCCCAGAGATTCTGGTATGTTGTATCTTTGTTCTCATTGGTTTCGAAGATCATCTTTATTTCTGCCTTCATTTCGTCACATACCCAGTAGTCATTCAGGAGCAGGTTGTTCCATTTCCATGTAGTTGAGCTGTTTTGATTGAGTTTCTTAATCCTGAGTTCTAGTTTGATTGCACTGTGGTCTGAGAGACAGTTTGTTATAATTTGTGTTCTTTCACATTTGCTGAGGAGTGTTTTACTTCCAACTATGTGGTCAATTTTGGAATAAGTGCAATGTGGTACTGAGAAGAACGTATATTCTGTTGATTTGGGGTGGAGAGTTCTGTAGATGTCTATTAGGTCCGCTTGGTGCAGAGTTGAGTTCAATTCCTGGATATCCT
>NW_016823508.1:33492-36122 GCF_001698545.2 Rhinopithecus bieti
AAANTATTAAAAAAAAAAAAAAACACCTAGGACAAAAAATAGAGATCCAAATGCAAACAAAATTTGTGTATTTAATATCTCAGAGGTCCAAGTGCTTTGAAGAAATTTATCACCTCATGTTTCAGAAATGAATCAGAATTGTGCATTAATCCTGATTTTATGGAAGGTGAGACTGTGATACGGGAAGGCTAAACACCACTTTCCCACAGTGGAAAAAATAATCCAATGTATGTTTTAAATAGTTCCATTTATGGGGCTTGTTTGTCCGATAGTTCCTTAAATTTGTTCAGTAAACAATATTGGATACTCTACCTAGGAGGGGGAAAGTAGAAAGGGTATCCTGTGTTCATTTCACACTGGAAAAACCTAATTTCCTCTAACATGTCCCTAACCTTTCAACGTGAACTTATCTAAATGAAATACCAGAGGAGCAGTTTCAACTCTCAGGCATGGAATCCACACCTCAGCCACTTCAGCTCTTACCTCTAGGAGGAAGCATCCACCTGTAGTCACAGGGATTAGTATGGAATTCCTATTCATCTCAAGGTTTAGAAGGCTGTATCATCATTCTGGGTCTCTTCAGTTAAAGGGAACTCCTGATTCAGTTCAACAGTTTCTGAGAAACTAGGAAACCTAGTTTAGGAGATAGGCAAATAACGTACAAGTCAAGGGAGAGGTAGTATGACAAGCAAAAGTTCTGGGGAGATAAGAAGTGGTTTTCCCTTTGCTCTTGGGAATATATACATATACATACATACATACATACATACATACATACATACATATATATATATCTCCATCCAGAGAGAATGAATGAATCTGAGTATCACTGTACCCATGACCAGGGAAGGTCTAATTCTTCCTCACACTATCAATAAGAATGTAGGTACTCACCTCTGTGAATCCACTCAGTGTTCATCTTCCAGCATCAAGTCGCCCCTTGCATTGTACTCTGCTTCAGTTGACTCTGGTTCCTGCTCTCTAGACAGCTCTGGGTTTAGGCCCCTGGATCTGGGAACAGGATATGGGTAGCAATGCTGTAGGAACTAATCATTAATGGTAACTGTTGTAGCAGCCACAATAACTAGCCAAGAAGGAGAGAAGCAGACAAGCAATGAGTGAGGGATGCTAGAGTCTAGGAATGGGTAGAGATGAATGATAGCAGAGGTGAGCTCAAGTAGAGGAGGAGGAGGAAGATAATGGTAGTTCAGTGGCCTGGCCCCTGGCTGGCAGAGAACTAGCACAGACTTTGGCTAGAGCATAAGCTTTTGGCAGCCCTTCTCCAAGTTTTCTAAAATAAAATGTGTGTGTGTGTGTGTGTGTGTGTGTGTGTGTGTGTGATGGAGAGGTGAGGTGGAGGTTGTGGGTTTCAGTTGGGGAGGAGGTATCTAGGATGAGAGGATGTATACATTTATAGAGCTGTAAGGGCTTATTGTCTTTGGAGGGCCTAGAAAACACTGGCACCTAGGTTCTCCACTACGGTGGAAGTGCTAAAATAAATGACGGTGGACCAGCTGATATGTGGTAGGGCAGGTGGTTGACCCTATACTCCTTTTTTCATTGGGATGTGGGGCGCTGAGGGGGGTGGGTGGTGGCACACAGCCTCTGGGTCAGGTACTGGACCTCCATACCTTACAAAGCTGCCAAATCTTTCCAGCAGAGCTGGACTTGCCTTCTTGTCCAACTGCACAGATTTTAAATAGTTACTTGGTTTCTCAATAGTTCTCCCAGAGGGCTAAAGATTGAGTCCCCTTGTTCTTCTGACAACCCAAATTGTAGGCTCATTGAATTGAACGTGCTCTTAGTGACAGTTAAAAGAAAGCAAGAGAACAGTATTTACGCTCATTGGCCTCTTCCTGTCGGAATGCTGCCAGAGTTCCCTACCATCTACAATCCTGGTGATTGGGACCTGGGTGCAATGCCGATAGCTCTGCTGCCTGTTCTAACATCTTTAAAGCCCATGCTAACGGCATGGGTGCACATTAACTCTGCTAGCTCTTACTCCAGACTCACTGCCATTTCTTGACAAAGGGGACTTCTGTCCCCATTATCCTCTCAATTATTGTAGAAGTGTCAACATTTCCCAGTGGTCTTCCTTCCAGTGCCTGAAATAACACCATTGGCCCTAGTTTGTTCTTATTCAGTACCCTGAACACAAACCACTGTACTAAGGACTGTCATTCCCTTTCTTGACACAACAGCAGATCTCTTTTGGCTTTTGTTCAGGAAAAAATGTCTTTTGCCTTCATACTATCCTCCGGGTCTATATACTGGTGTTGTACCATGTACAAATTTATTTTGGAAGGCAGGGGCATGCAGCAGAAGGCAGTGAGGTAGGAACTACAGACCACCGCTTTAAACCCTTCTTGTGGGTGAAAAGGAAGGAAAATAAAGGAGAAAGAAATATATAAAATCTTAACAGTTTTGCATATTAGGATTGGGGTGAATATTGCTTTCTTATTTATGCTTTTCCTTTTCTGCTATTTTCTATAATAAACAGTTAATTAAAAAATAGCACTTAAAAAAAGACAAAGTACGGAAAAAAGTACCACATTAGGGCACTTTAAAAAATTTATTTATTTATTTATTTATTTTTGAGACAGAGTCTCACTCTGTCACTAGGCTGGAGC